>NW_010117356.1:0-19733 GCF_000699245.1 Pterocles gutturalis
AGCCCCTCGGGTTACAGCGCCGCCGTCGGGCGTCGGGGCGGAGGGAGCGGGGCCGCGTGCTGGCGCGGGGGACGATCCAGGGCAGCGGAGGAGGAGCAGGGCTAGAAGCAGGGCTGAGCAAAGCGTGGTGATGACCCATGGTTAATGACAGTGGTGAAGTGAAGAGATAAATCCTGCAAAGTCTGAGCTGGCCATAGAACAGCCTGATCTAACGGCACCGGGGGTGTTAGAGGTTCGTTACAGACACGATTTAATCACCTTCCTCACGGAAGATGGTCTGCTGTGGGTGTCATACCTCTGTGTCCCATCATACATGTTAGAAATTAAAACAATTTGAGACCGGCAGGGCTCTTTGTGCAGAATATGGAAGTGCAGTTCCTGATAGGAGGCTATTAAATACCGAACTGGCACTTTTTACTAAAAACCATCAGCTGGTCTTGTCCTGCTGCTGACAATTCCAAAACACAGACTCAGGGCTATCGCCGCATTACTCATCTTCAATAAGATGATCCTGACAAACGTCCTGGTTCCTCAATGAAATGCTTTCTCTTGATACAAGGTGACATTTAGATTTGTACCTTCTGTTGCAGAAAAAGTCTGAAAGTGAGCACAGAGCCTTCCTCTGAGTGGGGAGCGATTCCGAAATTGTGGGTGGATTTTTAAGCTTTTGCAGGAATTTGTCCGATCTTTTATATTAACATCTGCAAGCACTTCGTTAAAAAAAAAAAATTGCTCTGCCTTGAAAATCACATTGCTCTTTGCAATTTTTTTTTTCAATTCTTCAGCTCCTTTCCCGCAGCAATATTTTGAAATGTTAGTGTTCCGACTGTGTTCCAGTGTGATATCAATGAATGATCTAAAATTGTCCAGAAAGCCTTCATTTTCAGCAAGTAAATTGACAGAAATGTTTTGACAATTTTTTTAAAAGCTAGTTGATTGTTTCATTATTGAAATATTTTGCTTTCAATAATGAACCATCTCTCAGTAAATATCTATATCTACATTTACAGGTAATTTTATATATTTACAATTTTTAAATGCTTTGGAACCTAGAAGGTGAGACATATCAGTGTGAAATATTGGTATTGATGGATTGAAATATCTATTAGTAACAATAAAAAGAAGATTACCATTTCAGTCAAATGAGAAGATAAAGCTTTTTTTTTCTTGGCTTTCCTCCCACCTCAAAGTTTTAAAGTCCTTGGGAGAGGAGACTTTATAAATTAAGTGGAGGAGATTATTAACTGCTTATGGTTGTGTAGCACTTTTCCCTTCGTAACAGTGCTTAGCAGTGTCTCTCTCCCTGTTTTTCTGTGCACAGTTTTCCCCTCATTCCGTTAGGTGGAGCTTTGTGATTAAGGCTGCAGAAGAAACTTGCTTCAAAGTGCAAAAAGATCACCACGGAGCAGCTGGGGGAGGAGGCGAGCGAAGCCTACTTTGCTTAGGGGTATCAGTGTCCTGTACGCAAGCTTGAGACACAAAAATCTGAATCAAGACCCTCACACACAAGGAAAATAACTTGAAAAATTGATTCTGTCAAACAGAGCGTTGCTCTGATCTGCTGTTATCATAGTAAAGTTCCAAAGCTAAAATACCTTAGGTTATAAATTAAATGTCAAATATAATTAATTTGGCACTTGAAACATGAAGTGGATGACTGTCCTTTAGAGAAATCCTGACAGCTTTATGTATGTCACATTGGTATCTGTTAAAACGAGCTTTACATGCCAGATAATCCTTGTGTGAATCGTATTGCTGTTAGCTGTACCAGAATTTTGTCAATGTAATAAGTCTCAGAACAGTTTTCCCCTAATTGTCTGGAGCTTTTGCAAGACAATATAAATCAAGTGTCATCTGCCTCATCTCTGCAAAATAATGCTTTTTTATCATACATCAAATAAGCAATTTATTTCTTATTCATTACCAGAGAAGTTATTGTTGAATATTTACATATAAATCTATATTTTATACAAATGGAGAATATTTTCTGCCCTGTGCCTTGGACTTGCTGCAGTTACGAATTTGAATGCGGTTTTCCTTCCACTTTATGAAATTCAGCAGCATCAGCTGTAGTCCTGCAGTACCCTTCCACAGGGAGGTCCGGGTTACGGCTGTGTGTACCCCTCCTTCCCCAGCCCACCGCCCCAGTTCATGGAGAACCCCTCTTGCACACCCTTCTCCCCTTGCCCCAAACCAGAAGCAAAGAGGTCTTTCTTCCCTTTTTGCACTCTGTGTCCCTGCTTTGCACGATGACCTACACTGGCCTTAACACTTTTTTTTTTTTTCACAGGCACCCCTGGGGAAGTGAAGAAGGTGGGTTTGCCCAATGGACACTTTTATACAGTTGGTGAAATAAAAATATCAATAAACTCCATTATTTCTCACTAATAGGACTGGTAGGACCTTCCTAATCCAAACCTCATAAAAATCCCCCAAGCAAAGATTTAGTAACAGAGTGCTGCAGCAAGGTTTCATTGCTGTAGTTTCATGATTAATTGTCAAATACATGTAACAAACTATCTAAACATTTGTGACTGATACCCTTTATACTGCCTGATCTATAGCCTGTGTGAGTGGAGCTATTCCTTTAGCTTGAACAAAGTTCCCCTAACAAAAAAACAAAAAACCAAAACAAACAAAAAAAAAAGAGGCTGAGACCTTGCTGCTGTTGCTCCACTCGTTTAAACGAGGGGAACATGTGCAGCCAACGCTAAGAGATCCATACTTGTTCCTGGTCCCTGTGGTGGCTGAATGAAGCAAAAATGAAATTGGCTTTTTTTTTTTTTAATTTTTGTTGAAAAATCGAACACACAAAAAGAATTATTCTTATAACAGCCATCTCTCCTCTGCTTCAGCTTCCATTTTCTTCTGCTCAACCCTGTGCTGAACAACAGAAACACAAGCCCCACATCTGTGTTAAAATTTAGCCATTCTTGGATGCGTCAGGCAGAAAACAACTAAGAAGCAATATTTTAAACCTAAGAGGCATGATAATTTTATATTTTTGTCTCATTTCCACTAGGTTACACCAACAAAAGGACTTCCAGTTCGAAGCCTTTCTGCAGGCAAGGAATCACAGAATCACAGAATCACAGAATGTTAGAGATTGGAAGGGACCTCGAAAGATCATCTAGTCCAATCCCCCTGCCGGAGCAGGACACCTAGATCAATGACACGGAGATGTTACTGTCCCAGCAGCCAGCAGCTGATTTCAGCCTAAGTGCATATTGAAGGAAGCAGGGAAGGGAACGTTGCTGTGATATTACTGCTCTGGTGGTGCAACACCAAAATGCAGGGCAAGGGAGACTTGTCATGTTCCTGAGGAGACTAATTGCATGCACATGTATGTCTTAATTTTGCAAAATAAGCCTATGTTTATATTAATTGAAGTCGGAGCAACAACAGGATTCATCCCTGGCTGTTATAAAATTGACTTAATTCTTTATGTCTTCTGTTCCATGGAAGATGACGGCAAGTCACGGCACTGCCCAGGCATTTCAGTGATTTAAGGTCATCATCTTGGTTGCAAGGCAGTGCCAGATCCACAGGCAGGATAGCTGCATTACTGCACTGCTGCATAAGAGCTGATTAGCCCAGCTAGGCAGCAGTTGGCTCCCTGCTGCTGGGCCTGTTTTTAACGTGTTCCCAGAACTGACTCGCTAGTTCATAGCTCAGAGTTCCCTGAACTTTGTCTCTTACAGGTGTGTCTCCATTTGGATCTCAAAAGCATCATGACTTGGTTTTGAGATTAAACAACTGCTGAACATGGGTTTGGGATTTGGAGACCAATCAACAGAGTGTATATGTATTCATAAATATATATGTATCTATCAAAAATGTCTCGTTCCTTTGAAGTGTTTTATGTCAGAAAGCCCAGGTAACTTTATTGTTCGATCAGGAAAGAGTCAACTCTTAGGAACTGTTTGTCACAAATTTGATTTCCCTGAGACAAGAAAATATGGACCTGCATGGAATGAGAGAGATCTGAGGAGACATATTCTTCTCTCAGTTCCATCCGTGTTTCTTAAGTCGAATTTACTATCCTTTATTACTCACTCGCCTTCCAAATGAGAGGATTTCGTTAAAGAAAAACAATAAAAATTGATGGGTGTGCAGAAAAGAAGAATTACGGAAAATGGCTGACTGTTGGGCACAGAAGGGGGCAAACTGATGTCTGATATACTAAGCTGAACGCTAGGGTTTGGTATGGGAGAGGACTACGGGTTTGTTCAGTGTTTGTACATGTCTAGCACAAGCAGTTCTGTTCCAGAGAGACAGCTAAATAGATGAAGCAGATAACTAATTTTAAAAGTAGTGTACCTAGAACACTACACCTCATTTATCCCGAGTGAATGTGGTACATTTGGTTGTTGAAAATGTAACCTGCTGCTTGTTTTACAGCTAAGTGCATGCTGGGCTTTGTCTGCTGTGTTTTTGAGAATGAACATGATCATTGTGACTGAACTGCTGCCGGCAAGCTGGTTTTGGGGGTATCCCCTATTTATGTAACGCGGGGTCCTGGGATGAAAAGGCTGAGCTATTTCAGCATATGTTATCGGTAACGTGCCACATTAGTCCAGTCTAATTCTGTTCTTTGTTCTCTATCGCTGTGCTGAGCTGGAAATATGTCCTAAACATACACTAGATGGCAGGCGGGTCAGGTGGCTGGGAACGAGCCTTGCCCATCCATCACACAGCCTTCTCTCCTGCCTCCAGAGGATCAATTGGTCTTCCTCAGGCC
Source organism: Pterocles gutturalis (assembly GCF_000699245.1). NCBI lineage: Eukaryota > Metazoa > Chordata > Aves > Pterocliformes > Pteroclidae > Pterocles > Pterocles gutturalis. The sequence continues at coordinate 4,742 of NW_010117356.1, forward strand.
TATGCAAAAGCACATTTGGCTCGCTGTACTGGCTACGAGTATGCAGTCAGTGGACTAGAAGCTGATCTAGCCCTCTGCCCACAAGATGCTAGGCCATGTTGTTTCTGACAGATTTGCTTTTGCCTTATAGCCGACAAGGGGAAGATGCCCGATCAGTAACAGCTCGATCAGTAGCAGCTGTTGTTGAGAATAAGGCTTGTGTTAGAGAAGTGGATGTGTTAAAGAAGCGCTGTCAGCACCTGAGGCAGGCTCTGATGGCTTGTCTTCGACAGCAGACTCCTGTATTTGCCCTGCAGGAGATGATGGCAGCTTGTCGCAAAATTTTTGTAGCAGAACATCTTTCCAATGCTCTGTGTTTGCCCCAGGATGAAAGATGCCCTCAACGTTGCCCTTAAAGTGGAGATCTCATTGCGATGCCGGTGTGCACAGCCTTGAATACATCAGTGCTTGCTGTAGGATCCTTTGGGAGCTGTCGTGACACAAGGTCAAATTCAGCCCTCATGCAAACTGGTGTGGTGCTGGCTTGACCCACAGCTCTGTCAGCGTAACAGAAATGCTGTCAGCTTTCACCTCTCCTGGTGTCCTTGAGGAAAGGATGGATTTCAAAGGCGATGTCACATCACTATCAGATTATGCTAATGTCATAGGTGAGCCTCACAGGGCTCTAAGTGTGAACAACATTTTAAAAATAGTCTTTCCAATAGGTTTTTTTTTTGTTTGTTTTTTTTTTTTTTTTCATTAGTGATATTCATAGGAGTACCATGAGTGGTCATCAATTACTTTTTTTTTTCTCAAACAAAAAGTTTCCTCAGTGCTGAGCTTCAATCAGATGCATTTAGGATTCCTGCTATGGTATGCAAATTCCTGAGCTGGTGCACCTCTTCTGATTTTAATTGTCAATTAATCTCCAGATATTAATGATGCAGCTACTCTACAGTCAGACTGATGCTAATGTGGTTATTAGCACAAATGAAACAAGTCTATACTGAGGATTTTAGGGAGTTTGCTTTATCTGTTGCAGGACTAGAGCACATCCAGAGAAGGAAGATAGCTTTTGTTGCCAGTTTGCCTAAACCTACTTGGCACAGCTCTAAACAACAAATGGTGGTGAAGCTGCTTTTTTTCTAGATTTGCCTCTAGAGTAAACTGCTACTGCTTGTGGCTCTGTATCAGTTGAGAATTATGGAGAATTAGATGCTCGTGTAGTTTTGGTTGCCTTATTCACCAAGTCAGTTAGTAAAATATAGTTGGGACTCTTGAGAAGAGCAACGGGAAAATCTCAGTTTGAATAAACAGACATAATTAGATACTGGGAAGTTCAAACTTCAGTTTATAAGTGGCTCTAAATACAGTGGTCTTTTGAGTTCCAGACAGATTCATACTGAGGTGGGTGAGAACCACACCTGGATGCTGTACTATTGCACCCTCACAGCTTTGAACAATTAATTGCCAATCCCAGCAGCTCCTCTTCTCCCCCTTTTATTCCATCTGTCTGCACTGACTGCACAGTTTTGCTAAGTTTTTCAGAGAAACACCTTGTTTTGGAGGGATGTCTCATGAAATAGCAACCCTGATGGCTCTCCAGGGCAGGTATTGCCTATATCACCGTGTATTAAATGTATTGTGAGAGGATTCTGCCTCTACCTTTATGCTTTTCTCCCAGATGAAAAAAGCCTTTATAGGCTTCAGTATCTCAACTTGTAGCATTTAGACAATGCGGTAGTTAAACCAGTAAGAAAAGGAAAAGAGGAATCAGGCTTCAGCTGTTGCTAATCCAACCACCTGGCACTTCCTAGAGTACCTGTACATTTCCTCTAATAGGACAGGAATGATCAAATACTACACACAAGCACATTTTTCTTTTGATCGTTTTGAGTCAATGAGGAACCACTCAATAAAACTGTGAAATGTTGCAGAACAGAAAAATGAGAAGAAAGTAACACAGACTTGACAGCAAATAGGCAGGTGTATCTATACAGACATGAACACCGAGAAGGTCCTTCCCTGAGCCGCAGCCAGCCTCAAAGGAAAGCTTGCAAACCCTTTCTCCTGCAAATGTGGTTTGAGACAAGTTGCATGAAGACAACAAGAACAAACATCAGGACACAACCAGCCAAATGCAAATATGGAGTAAATGACTCATCATAATTTGAGTTCTCTTTTGTAGACATGCAATCACAAGGTTTATCTGCAGCAAAGCAGATAAAGGTATTTTCACTAGGTATTGCTAGTTAAAATAAATGTTATGTTCCTTCATTTGTTCTTGGCTTCTCTTTACTTGTCTCTTTCACCTTTTAGTTACTGGAGACATAAATCTACAAAGTAAGCAAACATATTCAAATATAAAATTGTAGTTCAAACAGTACATTTTATAACTTTTTAAATTTATTTTTTTCCATTAAAGCAACTTTCTTAAAGCTGAAATATGTTTGGAGTATATGTTATATACCCAGGCCAACACAAACTGTCTGTGGGAGGAGATGCCTTTGTGAGAAGAAATTTACATTTAGCTTTTGGCAATTGTGTTTGTTTGACATTAGCGCATATATCACCCAAAGAAAAATCTGTATTAGGGTGGAGGTATCACATGATGCTCTGCTACTAAGATGTACAATGCTTGACCCAGGAGCACAGGAAGAATTGCACACAAATCTTATGAGTTTAAGAACTTCAGGTTATGTTACACCATAACCCAGGAGTTTGATAATGGATCTACCGGAAGAGAACAGGGCTGCAAACAGAAGATTATCCTGTCCTCCAGCACCTCTGCAAAATCACACAGTTCCTCCTTTTTCTAGTTTTTAAAAACTTATTTAGGTTTTTGTAATGAACTCTCCTCCTTTCCCCTGTTGCTCCCTGCAGTGAACTTCAGTCTTGCTTCCTGTCTCCATCCAAAACTTGCCAAAACCATACCTAGCGATGCAGCCTTTTTTTTCCCTATCAACAGTTTATTTGCTGCTGTGTTTTGGAAAGAGTTTTGTGGAAGGTGAAGAGTGAGGCTTATGTGATGATGAGTACTTGGATTGATTACAGCAAGGATGTATAGTGCAAAAGAAGAAGGTTATGATTATAAGCTGCTGGGTGTTGTTCAACACATTGGTGACATTGTGAAAAATCTGGTTTAGAATTATTTGAGCCCACAATCTGGGGGACTCTAATTGGGTTTTACTCCACAGGCGCTCACAGAGGTTCCGACAATAGTTTATAAAATATACACAGAGATCAAAGTGGTTTGAAATTCAGACTGATTATCTTTTTTTTTTTTTTTTTTTTTTTTTTTTGGTGAAGGAAAAATGAACAAATCCTCAAAACACTTTCATTTAAGGCCAGTTCCTGCCAGCAAGGGAAATTTAATCCACTCAAGCCATCAAATCATTGAGTACATTTATTCATTAAAGTAATCAATCAGTGGAAATAGGTTTTTCTTTTTCTATATTAAATGGCAAAAATGATGAGTTCATAAAAATGTCAAGAAATTTTCATCTCTGCTATCTCTTTTCTTAGGTCAGCTGTCTTCAAATGTATTATCCCATTTGTGGGAATCTTACTTATTCGGTCTTTCTTGTAGAACACTGAGTACTGAGTATTATACAGAGATTAAAATTGAGTAGAAACTATAGAAAATGTCAAACATAGCAGAAATCATGACACTTGCTCTTTTGACTAGTCACAAAAGCATCAACAGTTGTTAATTTTTGAAGCTAGTACTCTGGCAGTGTTACATTAGTACATCAGTCACAGCAACTTTTTGTTTACATTTTTGCTAGCATCTACAAGTTTGTCAAGATCTATCATCTCAAAAAAATGGGTTCTTTTATTTTGACAAATGGATCCTTGCCAAGAAGTTATGTATGTGCCTTGCACATCATCATTTGGAAGCAGGAGACAACATTGTGATTATCATTTTTCTCTGCTATTTATAACTCAGGCTGATTCTTTCAGATCTTTTAGTGGAAAAGACTTGGTGAAGAAAAACATCAACTGTCCATTTGCCACAGTAAATAAAATTATATACGTTGTTTGTCTGACATACTCTAAACCTAGAACTTAAGCTCCTTTTAGTTTGGGAAAGATGAAGTGCCTCCCAGGTTCTTATTTGAGCTTATGTTCATTTAGGAGAGTAGGAGTGTAAAGGGACCAACCGTGTGTCGTGAAATTCAGTGTCTTACATCTGCAGGCATCTGCAGTCCTGTAATACCGACTAATCTAAATTTATAAAACACCCCCTAAGACCTGTGACTGAAAGACCTTACAGCTGTTATAAAGATTCTAAACCTCAAAAATGGCATCACAGGTAAGGAAGAGATGAAATAAAAAGGGCACTGCCAATATTTTAGATTAAGCATGAATTTCTTAGGTGATGTTTCCAGATCTTCCCAGGAAGTCATGGGACCATGGGCCATGCCCCAAGCTCCAGAGGAGGAAGAATATTCCCAGCTAATTTCCTGAAGTGAAATTCCATCCTGAAATGTGTTGTTATCAAACCCTCTGTTTGTTACTACTGAGTCTGGTGACAGTTTTAACCCTGAGAGAGTGAAAAAGACACGCTAAAGAAATACCTGATCTTCTTCAGTAGTGCCAGGAACATCCACCACCTCCCCCAGCACCGCAGCTCCATCTGTGGCCAATCTTCAGAGGAAATTGATTGACAGCAGCCCTGAAGTATGGACTAATTAAATATATCATAAGTAGGTTGCAGTGAACACAAGTCAGCTTGACCCAAAAAATTTTGGTTCCCAGATGTCAGCAAGATTTTCTGTTTAGCTTTTTAATATGGTCAGGATCCAGAAGCAGACTCTGTAAATAACAGGGGCATCTTTGATGCAAATTCTTACTCCTCACAGTTTTAAAGTTGACTAACAAATATCTTTGGAGCAAGCAGAGTCTAAAGGGCAGCCAAAGGCCTGTTTATATGGGGAAATCAGCATGTGGTAAGGTAAGATGAAAACTGGTGGTACAGCAGCTGTCTGCACTCATTCTTCTGAGGGAGAGCGGTGAGCCCTCAGGGCTCTCTCAGATGGCCTCTGCCAGCACTCACTGAGGTAGTTTAAGGGGTCATTGTCCCTGGATATCTGCCTTGTCCTTTTGCTGGAGATTACGGTCCCTATTCCAGCGGTGGCAGAAAGGAGCACACGACCACAGTTCCACCATCCGCCTTCTGCGTTCATTGAAATTACCAATGGAGGCTGATTTGTGTTAATGAGCTGAGCTGCTCTTGATGGAGGCTGAAGAATTGAACCACGTTTGGGTTTGCTGCCCCAGCTAAGGGAAGAAAACTGCTGTCAGAAAAAAGAGGCAGGTGCCATAATTGGCATGACTTTTCAAAATGTGCTGAAGTCCTAAGAACATCTCTTTGTGAATGAGGTGGAATAACGTATCATGTATTTGATGGTTAGAAGCATCCACATGGGGAATTAGGGCAGAGTAGCTGGTGGCCTGAATATTTGCAGTTTACATAGCTGCGTATGTATGATCTTGCATCAACTTCTTGGGCGCATTAGCAGAAAAAACTGCAAATTTCAGTTATTCAAAACCATAGTAAAACTGTTCCTTTTTGGACAGAGCGACACCATACTGTTTGTTTCATTAGAACTTGGCAGTCCTCGTATTCTTGATGACATTAAACAGAGCAGAACTTTGCCTGAATAAGGGTACACGGCTAGGGGGCAGGGGTATACAGAGACCAGACTGCTATATATCTGGCTGCTGCAGGTTCATCTCTCTCCTCTGTATCCAAATCTTTGACTGTGGGTAAATGAATGTACACACCAGCAGGAACAATTAATGAGGTTGAATCTAATAACATACCATGGAGCAAATACTGAGGTTGTCTGCTGTTAGTAACCTCACCAGCGTTGAAACTTTCCTTACAAAGTTTCATCTGCACTTGGCTAGGTCTAGCCAAGGTGGAAGATTTGAGGGCCTCCAGGCAGATCTCTGGTAACCAGCTTCCTTATCTAAAAAAAAAAACAAAAAACACCTTGCCCTAATACAAATTGTTCTATGGACACCATTAATTCCTACCTTGAAAGGCAGCTGGGTTAATATTAACAACAAAGAGGAGAAGCCTAAAGACCTGCAGCTTCTCTCAGGTTCTTTGCTGCACCATTGCTGATACTGAAGAGCAGCTGTTTGCCATTCAGCACATACAAGCACTTTGCTGTAGTGGAGGCACCCAGCTCTGCTGGTGTTTTACATCCTCCGCTGATATTGATGCCAAAAGCTCAGTTCCAACACATCAGGTTGGTGTTTATTTGATGTGCAAATACATGAAAAAGTCCTTGGGGAAGAAAGTAACTCTAGATTTTCAGAATGTTTTGTCTATTTCTATTCCACAGCTTGCCTTGCTTCTGCTGCATTTTACAACATCTGGACTCTGTGAAACAGAGCAGATGTTGGTTCTGTCCCATGCTCTCTGCCCTGGAGCAACAACAAGTGCTGCTGGTCAAAAGACTCTTATACTGTAGGTTTACCAAAGAAGGAATGTAAGTGGAAAACAGGTGGAAAGAAATCATCAGTGCTGATAGAAAACGTTCCTTTCCTGTTCCAATACTTGCACTGGAGTTTTCTTCTTAAAATGACTGTATTGACTGGAAGTGCGTAGTGACTCACACAGAATCCCAGGAACAGGAAATCCTGCAAAAACCCACCATTACGGGGTCAGACCTACTTCCACTCTCGACTAGCTGAGCTTTGCCACCAGTTCAAATGAGAGCTCTTGGGGTATGATCCAAAGCCTTCTGCAATCACTAATTGTCCTTCTCTTCTAGTGCTCGTTCATATGATAACAAAACCACACTAAAGCAGAAGAGAAGAATTACTTAGAGCTGTTTGAGGAAACACAGGGCAGGTCCCTGGGTAATTAAATTAGCACAGTTCCACTGTAGGCAATGAAATATACTGTAGTCACTGAAGCTGGGTGGATTTTTCCTAACCAGGGCTCAGGCTGACAGTGTTTGAACACATTATTGTTCCACAGGCTGCTGCTCCATCTGCATGTCTGGGTGAGATAGAAGTCAGAGGCCAAATGCGGTCCTCAGGTGATGCTTCAGAAGTGTTACAGAAGACTGTGTTGCATTTTGTGTAAAAAAATGTAAATCATTTTCAGAGCAAGTTTAGTTCATTTTTCATCACTTAATTTTACAGAGATGCATGACTGCAGCTGGAGACTGCTTCTGCCAGGTAAAATATACATCCATGGGGAGGGTCCAGGCCCTTGGAGGGCTTGCAAGTTCACCTGATAAGTCCGCTTGGCCAGAAGAAAGACATACTGGTTTCACCCACCTACTTAACCTCACAGATGCAAAGCAGAAACTTTTCATCTGGTCTTATATCTCACATACGTACAAATACGCGTATGCATTTATAGGCTGCAAGTAATTTACACATTTAAAACAAAGTTAAAGCAAACACAAAATTGGGATGTATGATGTGAAGTATAGAAGAATATAGAAGTGTGTTGGAGGCAAAGCCCAGTTTCTGGATGCTACTGACAATCACCTCATGCCATGGGGAGAGGAGCTACTTTCCATAATGTACAGAGTGATTTATACCAGTGCCTTGACAGAGGGGAGGGGGGAAGAAAACTTTTTCTGACCCTGACAGACAAGGAACTTGCACCCCGAAGCCTGATGTCTGATGAGTTGTTCAGGTTTTTTTACGTTGCATGGCTGTTAAGTAATGAAATAGTTTCTTCCTAAGACTAATAGCATTTCATTTACCAATATACTATTTGATGCGTTCTTATTTCATTTCCGACACCAACTTAAAGGTCTGGACCTCCTCCCCTGAAGATGTGGAATTGCAAACTGACAAGCCTGGTTAGTGGAAGCTGAGTCAGTAATACCTCCAGGGATTAAGAGGGCAGAATATTTGTAGGCAATCTAGTGTTTTAGAGTACTTTTAATTTTTTAAAAAATCTAGCAATTAGGTACTAATATAAAAGCACTAAATACTAAATTACTCAAAGGTCGTGTGTACATAAAATGTTTTGCCTACTAGCCACACAGAGAAAAAAAGTTAAGCATTTTATTTTACTCTGAACTTCATGCCTTTGATAAATTTAAAATTATCGTTGTATTGAAGCCATTTTTATGTCCTCAGTGGGACTTAAGGCAGCACTTGCAGGACTGAGCGTGGAGTAAGGATGGGAGCAGTAGTGTGACCACTCTAGAATCGTACTGCCTAACATCTGAGAAGGATCAGGAAGACAATCCTTAGCCCTGAGCATTATATACAAATGAAATAGGGGTTATCTGGGGGCAGCATAATTCATTAAGTGTTCTTTCTAAATGTAAAATACCATATTCCCTCGGCACAGTCAGCCTTTCGATCTGCAGTCTAGTTGTGACATAAAAAATGATATTACAGTAAGAGTAAACTTAAATTCAGAAGAGCTTGGAAGTTCACTGTTCAAGCTCATTCTATTTTATCATTACATCTCATAAAAAATGGCCAGGAAAAACATTATAGATGTCATAGTCCTTTGAAAAAGTGTCTGATTTTAGAAGATGTGACTAGATTCTCAGCTGGTGTCAATCAGTAGATTTACATGAACTGTAATGCAGTTATCCTGCAGCTCTGTCAGCTGAGAATCTGATCCAGGAGCTGTAACAGTCAGTCGGAAATGCATCTGTGTGTAGCTTCACCTTGCCCTTGTACGTCTTTCTTTTTTACTTCAGACCAATGCTGGGAAAATATCAACCAAATACCATGATCAGATTTTTGTGAAGACTGGATAAAATTACCTTGTGACTGAAAAGCAGCTTATTTCGTGGGAGGGTATAAGGTGATCAGAACATGCAAAGTTCAAAAACCTTTCACAGCTATAATTGTACTGTAAGACATGCACACCACCCCTCTTACACAGACTGAATGCTCTTCTCATCTTTGATATATTTATCCTTTCATCAAACCCTTTCATGAAACAAGGAAGGATTATTTGTCCAGTTTGGTCAAACAGGACACCACAGGGTAAGTGGTTTGCTCGAGGCTACACAGGAAACTTATACCAGAAGCACGTGGGTCTTTCTCATGCTGGGCTAGTGCCCCAGACCACTTCTGCCTGCCTAGTTCACCTTCTGTTATTTAATTAATACAGGCTCTATCAATAATCTTTGGAAAGTCAGTTATTTATACCCCTGCTTATCCGACACCGAAAAGCTGAAATGTCTGCCTTGTGAGCTGACAGATGGAGGGTGCTATATAATGGCAATGGTTTTTGATTTTAAATATACTGTCCGTGACTGTGCCATTACCGGGAGACCAGTCCAATGAGTAGGATGATTCAAAGATGCTCCCCCTGGTTCCACTGGCACTGCCCAACGCCCTGCTCGTATTCTGTGTCATGGAAAACAGGCAGTCAAGTAGCAACGTTGCTCCCACTCCATGGTACAGCCACGTCTGTCCTTGCAAAGTTGGAACTAAATCTCAGGGTCTGAATGAAGGTTACTGCTGACTATGGTGGATATTCAGTTATACCAGACACTTTCTGTCATTATAAATTGCCAACAAAATGTGAAGGAAATGTAGAGAAGTTAATGCTAAGGTCTTGCATAAAAGCTTTGTAGAACCATCCAAAAAGAGAATATAAAAATACTCATGGAGAAAAGGGAAAGGAAAAAACTTAAAGAGAAGCATTTATGTTTCCCTTTTTTTCCCCCCATAATTGTATTTTAAAGTTTCCTCATGGAAACACTGCTGATTCATGTATTCAAAAAATGCGCTCTCTGCCTGTTCAGTCTCTCCCAGAGTAAGTCCAGATTCCTGTACTTCCTTGTGTTTGTGTCAAACTTAATTTAGAGATTTTGAAACAAAAATGGAAATACACACCTCAGGTCCCTCCAAAACTCAGATTACATTTTAACTACAGATACCAAGTCCTTTAAGATACAGTATATAGTATAACAGTGCTAGCATTATAGCTACAGTTGTTACTACAAAGATTTGTTTCTTTTTCAATCTGTCTGTGACCATGTAATATTGCAAAGAGGCCAGTGGAAAACATAGGTCTATTTGGCCACTTACTGGCTTTTTATTACCTTCATATAGTGAGATAAGGAACAGAAAAAGTATGCTTTTTTCTGAGTGATTCCTTTTTTATTCAAAATCTATGAGGACTTGCCTTAAAAATATATGATGCTATCAAGTTCATCAAGCTGCATGATTTATTAAACCAGGGTCACAATTTCTTCCTGTCAGTTGTATGATCAGTTATTGTAAGTTCCTATCACTCATTATAGATTTATTTGTTGGAGGTTAGACATGTAATTTTAAAATACTTTCGCACATGGGTATTGAGGCACAGTACCCAAGAATCAGCTTTCAGCTAATCAGTCAAATAAATGTTTTGGACAACATTCTCAGTTGTTAGAAATCCTTGTAGTGTCATGCTTTTCTGACTTACCTCAGCCCTGAGAATCTGGCCTATTATCAGTGACCATCGTACCTGACCATTTTTGGTGTGGTTTGGCTCTGGCAGGGTGTAGTGATGCTGAGACGTTTTCCCAGAAAAATACAAAATGTTCTACACCATCTCGTGTCAGGTATTCTGTACCTCAAATTGGTGGAACAAAGCATGTTATTTCCACTTAGTGGGAAGAAACCAACATTGTTATTTCTACTGCTCCAGTGTCAGGGCTTTTTATTTCCACTGCAATGATTGTACAGGCTCTCATAACCAATAAGCCAACATCCACCCTGCTGAAAAAAAACAACAAAAAACCTTGGCTGGTCTGAAGCACATTAGAGCACACAAAACCAAACTGACTCCAGGCTGCAGCTAGAATGGAAATGTCTATTCTCCTGATAGCAGGAGATAGGTGGGATTTGACTGAAAAATTACATTTTTCTGACACATCAGCAACCTCTGGATTCTTTCCAGTTCTCCACATGATGCAAGCAGAAAAAAACAAAGCAACAAACCAAGGGTGCATATAGATTCCATGCTAACTTCAAAGGGGGAAAGGAAACGTACTACTTACTTGTGGTTGTGTAAAATAAGTGTGGTTCATGTTTAAAGCTTCTGGACACAAGTGGTCAGATATAAAGGACCCAGATATACCATATCAGACAAAAAAAAAAAAAAAGTCACATCTCTCTGCAGCCTATATTTTAAATGAATTTTCTCTGAATAAGGGACACAGCATCACTTCTCAAAATTTCCTGTAATGAGAAGCAGCTTGAGGCTGAAGTTGAGGCTCCCTGGAAACTTTTCTGTCATGGAGCTGACATGAACTGTGAACACTGGCTGCACCCCATTCCCAGCTTGCTCTCCCCACTTTTTAACCCAACCTGCCCTTGGTCCCCAGCCCTCCAAGTGACCTTCTCTTACAGCACCGCGCAGTGCTGTGACCTCCTCCAGCTCCCAACAACAGGCTTTCTGTTTCACAGCATGTGAACCTGGGCCAGCAAAAGATGGGTTAGATTTTTATGAGGATTGCAGACTATGGAGTCACTGCCCCTGAACACACAGAAAGTTGGACTCTCTGTTTGGTGCAAAACTACATCACTTCATGGATGCAAATGGAACAAAACAAATTTGTTTTAGCTAAATGTACGATCTGTAGATTCTGGGGTCACACAGGATTTATTTGCTGTGGTAAGAAAGAAAAGATCTTAGTTTTATTGCTTATCAGTGGAAAAAATAGGTCTCTATTATCCATAAAACTAAGACTCACTCATCTTTATATGGCTTTACTAACCTGATGTATTTTAAAATGAGGGAAATTACAAGATGCTGTTTTCTGATGAAAATTACAATTCTGTTATTAGTGAATGGGATCTTCTTCTCCACTTGATACATTAGCACAAAATGTGGGCAGAAATACAAAAATGAGCTCTTTGACAGAGATTATCACCTTTCACCTTGGAACGTGTGTAAATGTAAGGCTGTACTCTGGAGTGTGACTTGAGAACTCACAATAAAAGAATGCGATACAGAAAATTTTATATAGCATAGCAATTATTATAAATAATTAATAAATGAAATTTGAGGGTGATATCAACATAAAGAAGTATGCTGCTTATATTACTAAATGTTGAGGACATTGTTTTAAAACATCTCCTACAGGTGCCTGCAAAAAAAAATCTAGAATTAATTTAAAACCAGAATAAACCCTTCTCACCAGTAGCAGCTAACGTCTGCTTAGTTGCTCTCATACATCCTTACCCAGTGGCAACAGAGATGTGGTCATCCTGAACCCCGTTTCTCAGAGGGGGTGAGAGCAGGGAGTTGGAGAAGATCTCAGTCCAGTATGGGCTACAGCATCTAGATTTGTAAGAGCAAGCAGAAGCAGTACCACAGGACAGAAAAATGCTCAGCACCCTCAAGATGGAAGCACAGCGATGCGGAGCCGTGGATGCGATCCCCACTGTGGCGCTGGTGCTGCACGGTCTCTCCGGTGCCGGCTGAGGTCACTGTGGCTCCGCACCTCCTGCTGCTTTTGGAACAGCTTTCTGCTACTGGAAGAAAGGAAAGAGCAACAGATTTTTCTATTTTTTTTTTTTTCCCCAGCACATATAGTTTATAAAAATGGGGACTAACTGATGGTTGTAATTTTGATGGAGATTTACCTGTAGGCAAGACGGCAATCAAACCCACACTATTAACGGAAGGCTGATTGAGTTAATGGATACAATTGTCAACTCTACAAACTGATTCAGTCTGTCTAACAATCTATCTGTCTTTCCTCTTGCAGTTTGTCCCCATTTATATCTTATTGTATGGTGACTGTAGGTGAACACCTAAAATCCCCATAAATATAAAATTGTCTGAGGCAGGACTGATGGATGGTTGGGAAAGAAAAGGATCTGCTATACAGAGTGACTGAATTTATCGCTGTTCAATTAAACACAGCAAATTTGGGCTAGGCAGCTGAACTAGTAGGTAATGTTACTCTTTGTCTTTATCGTACAGCTTGTCTGGATTAAATTCAGGTCCTTAACTCATTGGACTAAGTCTGCAAATGACACATCCTTAAATTAAATCACTTGCAGTCTGATGGATGATATACTGTACAGGAAGCATGGCATATAGCTACCGGAGACTGGTGCTCCAAAATAGCAATAACATCTTCCAGAGAGGAGGGAAGAGAGAAGGAGATGGGAGGAAACGTCAGAAATGCCTTCTGTGGGTCAGAACTTCAGGCTTGGTAAGCCTGCCAGCCTAAACTGATGCCAAAAAGCCCACCGCCTGATCAAAAAAAAAACAGGGAACCCCAAGGGCCTGCAAGGAAAGACTTTCCATCCTCCCCATCAGTCAGGCTCAAAGGTCAGAGATAAGGTAGTGAGCTGTTAGAAGATAAAGACTAAACTACCGAATAGTCAAAAAAAAGCATAACTCACAGCTCAGGCCAGGGTCAAATCCAATTCAGAAGACCCCTCTTCAGATTAGGCAGCCCTCCTAGGAGCAGTTAGTATAAATGACCTTTTCAGATGTATCAGAAAAAGTTTACATCCAACTTTTGAAAAAGGCATGCATATTCTGCCTTCCTGCTCAACACCAGTCCTCAGAGCTGCCATCACTGAAGAGATGGGGGACAGCATACAGCAAGAGGGTTACCTGCCTTTCCCCTGGGGTCACACACAACCAGGAGAACAAAAAAAGAGAGCACAGTACATGGCTGTAAATAACATCATAAAGAAGTGTGACATCACTGAAATAATAATACACACTTTTTAGAAAAGGAAAAAAACCCTGTGTCTGGTGCAAAATCACTTGTGAATGCTACTAATAAAAGTAAGGAGCAATAACTCACAGAGAGAGATCCAAATTGCACTCTTAGGCCAGGAGCTGCTCTTTTTGAAGCAAAGTAAGAGATGTCCCTCACCTGCTCCATGGGAAAGGTCAGATGGAATCAGATTTTCCCCAGCTGTATTTATCTGTCTGCCAAGTGGGGCTTTTAGGCCACTAGCCACAGGGACACAGGCAAGTGTAGGTAGTCCATAGCTGTGTTTTAATAGGGGACATGAGGCTGTGACATGGGCCTCCTCTATCTGAGCTCATGGAAGGAAATATAAATAAACTTGCAGTATGGTTAGTCTATGGATTCACTGTCAGTGACGTATTGCCTCACTGGAGGGCAAAGGTGCATGCACTTATATAATTTTTTAAAAAAGGCATAGGTGGGGAGACTTACATAAAGTCCTCTAATAAAGAGGTGACCAACTCTTTTGAAATCCAATCTCGTATAGCTGTATATAGCTAATGGTGTATTTTGGCATGTTCCTTTTATCTACAAGACTTTTTCATCACATACATGATAATACAAAATCTCTCTGTGTTCTGACATGAATCGGCATTTTTAAAGCCTTGCATGTAGCAGATGGAGAAAGATTTATAACACATTTGCTCATATTTCAGTTATTCCTTAACTAGCTCTTGCATATTATTCATTTTATTTAATAAAAAAGTATTTTGCATGTCCTGTCATGCAACATTGCAAGCCTCTTTCCAGCATAAAGAATCTTCCCTCTCGAAAATTTTCTTATGCTGTGTCACAGTGCATGTGTCATGGCTAATAGCTGATTAATACACATTGTACAACTGCGAGTTTATCCTCTGGTTAGTCAGATAAGACAGGGGGTTCTGGAGACTACACTGCCACTGAGTACACTTCAAATTTAACGTGAAGCTTAATCAATAAAAATAACAGCAATAAATTTGTCTCATTCTGCTTTTTTTTTTTTTTTTTTTTTTTTTTTTAATGCTGTAGAAAAGCCTGAGTATAAATGCCTTTCAGCTGTTCCTCAAGAGATACTGTGATACCTTTGTCATTTATTAAGGACTTTGTGCTTTACAAGAATTCTTATTGCAATGTCACAGCTTAAATTTGCCTTGCCCCGATGCTCTTGAAATGCCTGGCCATCTGATGAGAAAGGAAGTGTCATTTGGTGCCTGCATATAGGTATTATCTAAGTCAACAGAGTCTATAATCTATCTGCACATGCAAATATTAAAAAAACACAGAATCACACAATCACAGAATGTTAG
>NW_010117357.1:0-4519 GCF_000699245.1 Pterocles gutturalis
GGGGCGGGGAACAGAAAATGTAATAGCAAAATGCAACCACATCAGACAAGTAAGTTTTAACTAAAATTCTTTTTTTTCCCTAATATTGCAATTCTGTACTTCAGATATCTTACCATTAAATGCCTTGAAATTATGACACAAGTTAAAATAATTTTTGAAATATTGTTAACAAGTCACATAGCAGGATGTTGTTTTGAGTTACTCAAGAAATAAAGCTGACTATATACTGTTTTAAAACTTAGCAAGTATTTGGTATCTCAGTGTCAAGACACATTCACAGTGAAAGCATGAATCTTTTACGTTTATTAATGTTTCATGTATGTGTACTTACTTTTGCAATATGAACTACACTGCTGTTTAATTTTTCAGCTAGACTCTATAAACCAAATTTAGGAATGTGTATATATTATTCCAATATATCCCTCAGCAGGAGAAGCTGTACTAAATCCCTATACTTCATACAAAGTTTAAAACATATTGTAAAAATGTATTGCATTAAGTGTTTTCATATGTCTTTGAAAAAAATCTATGTGTTTCTAGTAACAATCAATCTCCTGAAAATGTATTTCAAAAAAGGTTGCACTATATAGTAACATTTTCAATTTTTAGGTCAAAAAGTTACTTTGGTTTATTTGAAAAATTGAGGCAATTATCTCAAGTACATGATATTTCAACTATTATAGAAATATCATAATTACATCGGTGGTTACTAATCTCTTGAATAGCTTTGTCTGTATGACCAACCAAGCCATAATGGCTTTTGGGGTTTGTTTTTAAACCAACGTTTTGTCTTTAGCACCAACAAAGCCATAATGGCTTGTGGGTTTTGTTTTGAACACACAGCAGTTGTGGATATAGAGCACAACTATAAGACAAACAGAAGGTTTAGGCCACTGCTGCTTTTCCATGGAGTAAAGCAGAAATACCTTTATGAAGTTAAAGCAGCAAACGCAAAACTAAACAAGACCTCAGAGGCATGCTTAAAGAAAAGGTGACACAATGAAAATGCAGCATCCAGGATGCCTAATAATGAAGACACTACTCTAAAGTTCTACATGAACATACACTAATACAGTGGTGTTCTTAGACTTCCCTAGCTCCAAAGTGAAACTGTATCTAACAGTCAGCATCTTGCCCTTAACGGTCAGATGTCCCAAGTTGTACAATACATTTTAAACAATATTTTCCTGTGAGGAATTGCAACAAAATAAGAAGGCACATACTGAAAATTAAGCAACCATTATAAAAAGCTAAGCCATTTTGGTAATTAGTCATTTTCTATGTCCTACTGCAACCAAGCAGGTGTTTCCATTTCAACTTCACCAGACAAGACCCTCTCATCCCCATACCATCCTCTCTCCCCACAGAACTCCATCTTTTTTTTTTTTTTTAAATCCAAAACCAATTAGTTTTTGAAAGCTAACAGTTCATATTTTTTCGAAGCCTTTGTAAAAGTTTAAATCATATAAAAACTGGAATAGAATTAAATTACTGCTTTCATACTATGTAACAAGACAACAGTTCTTAACTAGCATTTACTTCCAATAAGATACTCTACAAAACATCCAACATCTCCAAGACAAACATCTAACGCTGTACCTTGGAGAACAGGCTTTTTTAGGTACATTGTGTATTCAAGGGAAAATATTTGATAGTATTCAAGGTACTTCCTACAAAACAATTGCAGTTTACACTTCAAATCTGAACTGCTTGTGAAAGCTTCCCCCCCACCCCGACACACCGCCCAAGTCCAATACATACTGCTTGAGAATTTCTTACTTCTCTTGTGTCTCAGTAAGGATAGATGCCCCAAGTTAACAGATGACCGAGTACATTAACACACAACTGATTTGATTTAAAAAAAAAATTCTCATACACGTAGAATTAAAAATACTTACAGCCTCTCTAGTTCTTTTAAATCCTGGAACGCTCCTCTCTCGATAGCACTAATCTTGTTCTCCATGAGCTGACTGAAACAGAAATTTTTATATATAAGTTTTAACAGCTCCGATATCACTTGTTGCATTAGCAGTAGTCATTTAAAGGCGACCTCATCTTCACTAAAACAGTACAAGTTATTCTAGAGTGATATCTACTTTAACCTGCTGGACCCATCATCAACACTTTACATGGGCTCATATACCCAAAAGGGGAAAAATAATCCTCATTAAAAGAAATACGAATAGATAATACATTTGCTCATCTACTTTAAGAGTCCCAAGTCAAAAAGTTACACATATGCATACATGTGTGCGCAAACACGCACAGACATCATTGCTCTTCGGCAAGTTATAAGACTCCAGTTGAACAGTACGAAGGAAATATTAGTCTCACATGAGAATAACAAAACAAAAGTACTGAACTGTGGTCTTGGGAAAAACATCAGTGAAAGATTGCACAGAGATTGTAACCAATAGTTACAAAACAGTAAGTTTTGTAACAGTAGTTTTGTAAAAAAATTTAAAACTACAACATTATATTCTGTTTCAGAGAGAAACAGAAAAGGATATTCTATGATTACTTGCTCAAACTAAAGTAGCCTTAACTTTAAGGAAGGACCTTTAAGGCTAAGGAAATTCTGCAGTATTTTTAACATTGTATTTGTTAGATTTTTCCTCCCTCCCCCCCAAAAAAAAAAACCCCAGAGAATTTTTAAAGCTTCATAATGCTTGAAGCAGAAGCATTAACCAAAAACACAAACCAAATCATACATTCCTCAAATCAACTGTTAAAGTGTTCCCCTTTTGCCTGGAAAATGTAGAAAAGCAACAACCATCACCTGGGGACTTGCTTTTTAATTCAGTAAAGAAATAACTTTTTTTCCCTTAACAAACGCCCTTGTGCTTCAGGCTGAGAGTACCCATTTTCAGTGTGAACTATAAATTTCCTAACCTTAAACTGAAGTCACTCCAACAGTTATTCAACCAATTTTAACAACTCTTACTTGTATGCTACATGCCAAATTAAATCCTCAAGTTATCTCACAACCTTAAGGAGAGATTAAAAAATTTTAAACAAACAATATTTAAGGCAATTGCTGACTTGCTCATATCAGTGTATAACTGGAGGAGGGGCTGTAAGTTCAGATGCAGTAGCACAACAGTCAAAAGTGATAAGCCATCCATTTTATAAACCGAAAGATAACTAGTTCAATGGTTTTTATAACAAACTGTAGCATCAGTCCTGAAAGGTATCAGTAATAGAAAGAGGAAACTTACAGAACTCGAAGGTGCCTTAGACCAGCGAAGTCAGTCTTGGTGATTCTTGTGATGTTATTTCCATTAAGATCCCTAGGAAGAATAATTTATCAGCAGCAAAACTAAAACATTCAAAAGCTACTTCCAAACCATTTTCTTTGTTTTGATAGGCACAGCATTTTCAGAAACTAGGAGATGTAAATGAACTCAACAAACGATTCCTACAACTAATGCAGTGCGAGTTCCTGATTTCCAAGTAACTGAATGAAGGTTTATCTCAAAAGTAGTTTCAAACTTTGTAATAAGAGACCCTTACAAAGTCAGTTCTGCCTGCCATTGCAGAGCTCACATTTATCTTTAACAACATAGAAGAGTCAAAACCTGTCTGAACGTGGTTATAACTGCATTTAGAAAACCACTAAAGCTACTATGTATATGTTAAAGTATTTGTTCAACTGTTACAAAAACTAAGTAAGTGAAATCAATAACATTTACACCATTTTTAAGCAACTTTCAGCTTTCATACCATTGCTACAACGGCAGAAGAGGTCTTAACTTCCTATAGCAAACAGTAGTGTTCAAACCAGCGTAAAACTGTTGGAGGGTAAGTGATGGGAAACATGATTTTATGAAAACTGAACTCTCCACTTGCTGCACAGGAAAGTATACCGACTGCAGAATGCAAAGCATGTTCAGAAGCAACGGAAAACTGTATCTAGGCCCTAGCATTTCTGTTCATGCTTCAGCACTACTTTCTCTTCTGGAGTTCCATGCCCCTTTTTCATAATATTTTGGGGTCAAGACATAAACTTCTCTCAATACCAATCACTACAAATAAAACCTGACTTTGCAATTCCTGAGGCAAACCATTAGGAAGCGGTATTACATGGAAACTACCCCAACAATTATAGTTCATTCCCAATGCAGTCAGGAAAGAAAAAAAGAAATCTTTCTTGGGGTGTTTATACCACATGCGGCCAAAACATCACTGTAAAGAAACCGCACAAGCCTCAGCAGAAATGTGTCCCTGACACTCTTCCTGAGTGAAATTCATCACTCAAGACGTGTGTTCGTACGCCACCACTTTAATGAATTATTAGAGGGTAAGAAATAACGTGCGCACCTCTCTCACTCCTCTGACCCTTCTGAAAGGCAGCCTGATACGATAAATGACTAACTACACGCCTGCTCTCTCTCAAGACTATAAAATATCCCGCCGGAGGGGACACGAACGGCCTCAAAAAGCGGATGGGGGTCGGGGGGCGGAATCACACTTAAGGCACAACTTGGTGCCGCGTGGGTGGGAAAGAGGCTCCGACACC
>NW_010117358.1:0-501 GCF_000699245.1 Pterocles gutturalis
AGAGAAACACAAGGACTATGGTTTCATCCCTCAGGAAGGATATTGATTTTGTTATGATATCAAGTTACTTGGATAAGTTGATTAGAGCTCTCCAAGCTGAATGGTAAGTCCACTAATATTGTAACACCCATGCTGACTCAAATCTACCTCCTGACCCTATACACCCAGTCACTGTCACTTTCGTTTTTGAAGCATCTTTAATCTTTTCTAGCTGTGTCCCCACAATCCCACATGCAGTTGGGATACAGATTCTTACAATGTACAATTCTTGTGGTTTTGTGTGGGAGGTTTTGTCTGGTAGCAGGGAGGGGTCACAGCAATGGCTCCTGTAAGTAGCTGCTAAAGGTTTCCCTGGACTCCAGCTCTGCTGGCAGCAAGGGAGGGGCTGCAGTGGTGGCTCCTGTAGGTGACTGTTAAGGGTTCACCCCCATCCCCTTGTCTCCAAGCTTTTAGTAACCAGGAGGGGCAGTGCGGGAAGGAGTACCACCGATCTAGCCCCTG
>NW_010117359.1:0-14835 GCF_000699245.1 Pterocles gutturalis
GCTCCAGCTGCCCTCATCAACAGGCAGCTCTGAGCACAGGGAGGGAGCACAGCCGGGGGGCCCGAGCCTTGACCCCAGACCCAGATCACCAGGCCCTGCGTCTCCCTGATTCACTGAGAGCCACTTCGAGTGGAACCCACTGCACTTCAGCAGCGCATCCCAAACACCCAAAAGCTGGTGCCTACTGCCATATTTCCACTGCAGAAGTTGCAGATGAAGTAGGTAATAAATATATTTTTTTAAAGATGCTTAACTCACAAGGTAACCAGTGCAAAAGTAATCCCTGCTCCAGTATGTGCATCCCACTCATTCTGGCATCACATGTAAGCACTCCCTTTGCCACCAGCTTGTGTAGACCCTTCTTGCCTGGCACCCAGGGTGACCCTGAGCTTGGAGAAGTGCAGTGTCAGCCCCAGGCAGCAGAAACATTTTTGCAGTCATGGAAGGACACGGGTGTTTCACAAAGGCTGCGCCCCAAGGAAGAAGCCAGCAGCGAGGATCCCTCTCTGTACAGCAGATGAGTTTGTGCTTAAAGCCCTTGAACATTCCCCATTTGGTGACAGTGTCACAGACCCCATTTGCTGGCTCTTCAGTGTCCCTCTCTCAGCTCTGGAGGGACCTGGGCTGTCATGGCTGCCAGCAACTTCTCTGAACCAAGCTCCATAAGGAGGGATTTAATTTCCAAGACAATGCAACCATGTTTCTAAGTTTTTTACCCTCAAATCCTGCAAGCTCCCAGTAGCCCCTCTGCACCTTCACTATGCAGCCATCCAAAGACTGCCCTGATTTGCCACTGAAAGCAGATCTTGCTGGGCTGTCTTTGCAGCTTGGGGCTCCCCTGTTGGGCTCTGCAAAGGCAGAGACCTCTTTCTCTCGGAGGCAACATGATCCCCACAAGATTCTGCAGCCAGAAAACAATTCCTACAAGATACTGGGGAAATGGCTGGTTCATCCCCCACCCGTGGGTGGGCACCTACCCCTTCCCCCACGGTGCCCACCTCCAGAGCCTGCACACAGAGATAAATAGCCCCTGGCTGGAGCCTGTAACCAGACAAGTTTAGACTGCAAATGAGGCACCAGGTTTTTAAACAGCCACTGTCATTAATCACTGGAACAAATCACACAAGGAGCAGGGGTGCAGTGTGCACCACAGCTCAGCATGGCCTCCCTAGGTTGCCCCACAGCTGCCTTCAGGGTGTTCTGGACCCAGAGCTGGAGCAGGCAATGGATCAGCACTCTCAGGGCTCAAAGGGAGCTCAAAAGCCCTAGTCCAGCAGCACAGAGCCACCCAGCCCACTCAGAAACAGCCACTATTTATTTACAAAAGCCCTCAGTGCTTGGAGCTGGGACATAACAGGGCCCTCTGACTGGAGGCCTGGCTCAGGTCAGCCTGAGCACCCTTCTCTTCAGTCTCCCCTCACCTTCAACAAGAGGAAATTCTTCCCTTCCCATCTCCCACCACCCATAAAACACAATTCCCAGCAACTCACCAGAGGATGTTCAGCCACTCAGGCTTTTTGCTCTGAGTCAGCCCTCAGGAAACCTCTCCTCAGTCTACCAGGGTAACAAAAAGGAGGCTTACTCTCTGGTCTCCCATCTCAGTAAGGCTAGAAACTGCCCCAAATCCACTCTTCCCCTGGAAAGGCAGTTAGGAGCTGCAGTACACCTAAAACAATGGGCAGTTTTCCCAGGTGCCCCTGCCCCTTAATCTGAGTGATCATCCTCAGCTGCGTGTGCTCAGCCAAACGGGGTGCAGCTGGACCCCCACCCCGGCAGTTTATTGCAGCTCCAGGGTGTATGCTGAGGGCTTGGTTCAGCCTTTTGTCCCAAATACCCTAAGTTCCCTCTCCTGACAGGCTGGGACTGATCATTTATCAGTATTTAACAGCACTGAACAGCACCAGTGGTTTTCTGACCCATTCTCCTGGCTTGGTTTAGCCCCTTCAGAAGCTCTTTGTAGTCTTCAAGTCTTAACTGTCCAAGAGTATTTTATATTCAGTTACATACAAAATTTGCTGCTTCAGCCTTCACTAACTTTGCAAGATCCCAGGAGATATTAAACGTAGGTGATTAGACAAGACATGATTCTGGCAAATTACTAGAGGCATCTGTAGGAAGCTAATGTTCTTCCTATTTCATGAACTGAGAGACTGGAGAACAGAGGTCAAATGACTGCTCAAGACTGCAAAGAGCTGAAGGCAGAGCCAAAGAGAGAGCTCAGATCTCCAGGCTCCCATTACTTCTGCCCTGTCCCTAATGCACACTTGCTTCTTCTCTATATGGCTGATTTAAAATGAAAATGGAGAATTAACTTCCAAGCTGTTTTTGGAAAGAGAGAAGAAAGGGTGATACTGTCTACTGTAAGGGGAGAATTAAAGATGACATTTCATTTTAGTCCTCTGGATATGCATAATATAATCAAACACAATTGCAGTAATAAATGAATATTTTTTCTCCCTACGGTGCTTACGAGTGCAACATATTCTAACAATTTCTCAAAACTATGTTGATAAATTGGAAACACAGTGATGGAGGTAACAAAGACAGCCAACAAAAACACAATCCATTCCATTTATCAGAGGGACTAGCTTTGAGAAGAGAACCCTTGAAATCTGAACAGTCCTGTTCTTATAAACCAGACACAATATACTTCAAAATACAAAGCTACACTTTTTATGCCTGTGCATAAGCACATTAATTAAATATTTGCCCAGGCAATCAGGGCTAAATAAATTATTTGGATGTTTTTCACCAATTCAGATCAAGACAGAAGAGGCACAGTGCATACTGGAAAGCTACAATGCATGGAAGCACAGGGGGAAATAGTAAAGAGGCAAGAGCCAGGTTTTCAATTTACCAACCTTATTGACTTTGCTATCATGAAAAAGCAATTCCTGGAGGACCTTCCTCTCACACACTGCTCAACTTTGATGCAAGTGACAGCCTTACACTGCCATGTCAGAAGAGTAATCCATTGGACACATGTGGGCACATGGGGTTTCCACACGGTCTGGAGTGTTTTTCAGCTTCCTAGTCCTTTGGGCACATCTGAGACATAAGACATCAGAAACTGTTCTGTGATAACATCTATCACTTCTTTAAACATACACACTGCATGCAAGCCAGACAATAAATGAAGTGGGGGGAAATACAGACAATAAAAGGAACATTCAAGGTTTAGTCTGATTTTTGTTCGGTTGCAAAGGAAGCAACTGGAATGATACAGCAAAAGAAGGATTTGTTTTCTACAATGTTTTCAGTTTGCAAGGTGGCTCAGAAAGGCAGAAAAGCACTGTCATACCTGTAAGCAGAGTCCACCTCCAGAACTGCAATGCCATCTCAACTGTCCAGCACGACTTATAGTATTTTAAAAGTCAGCAGTTAGCTGAAAAAAACGAGTCACAATGCTGTCAGAATCATGGCAAACAGATTTTGAAAGGCCCATCCCTTGGATTTTGTGAGTGCACTTTTCATGTGGATACTAAGAAGAGACCAAAGGAAAAGCAGCTTTGTTCTAGTTGATAAAACCTTGTGGAGCTTTAGAATTATGAAGTGCCCTTTGGAAGTTAGAAAGAAGTAATCGATAAGACCATCTAAACAAAAAAATAATTTGGATAAACTCCTTCTAGCTTCCTAAGACACCTAGACTATTTAATTGTGATACAACAAAGCAGTCAAGGAACCTTGGAAAATAAGAAGAGATGAACAAGAGGTTAGTAGCAGTAAGAGTTCAAGAACTCTATTAGAAATCAAATTATAAGACTACTGAGTTTATTGCAACATGTCCATTACTGGGGAGTTAAACCAAACCTGAGACAAACTGAAAGTTTTAGGGCACTGTGGTGTTTTTTCTTTTAAACTAGGAGGTAGTCAGTGTGTGAAAATTTCTTGAATTTGACCTGGAATAAATCAATCACAGCTGAACGCAAAATGGAATAGAACTGAAAAAAACATCGTCCTTACACAAGCGGTTTAGCATACAGTAAACATGATAGACAGTGATATTGTATGAAGCACAAGAAAGGATCGAGAAGTCATGACTTTGGCAAAATTCATTGACCTTAGAATGGAACTTTGCCTAATTGAAGGACTTTGTGGGTATTATAAAATAATATACTGGAAAAAAATAACTGAGATTGAAACATAATTCAGCAGATGGAAAATGTGATGACTCAAGAGATCAACGAGACAATGACTATGTCCGGTGGAATTACACATGCTCTGAGCATTATTGTATCCTAGGAAAAATAATTTATGTCACCTTTAATGTCAGGCAAAAATCCTCCCAATTGGACATGCTCTGAAGCACTGATCTGCATAAGCACAGAAAGTTTGTGGACACACCCTTGATCCGTCAGACTCACTGAGAATGTAATAAAGCAGAGATTCACTCATGGGTGATAAAACCAAGGCACAAAGAGCACCCAGGTCTATCGCACCCAAACCTGCCAGAGTACAAATATTCAGAAGTAGCCAGGAAGGACTGCAAGAGGTATCTAATCTCTCTTCCTTGTCCCTGCTAGAAGCCAGGATTATACATAGATTATTGCTGGCACACATTTTCATGCCTTGTTCTGAAAGACCTCAAGACAGAAACTCCCCGTGCTCTTCTGAAGACATATTCCAATGCTTTGCACTCTGTATCAGTAATTTTTCTTTACATCCAAACTGAGTCTGTTTTGTTGCAATTTAAGGTCTTAATATCTTATTTATGGATGTAGAAAACTATTCCTCCTCTCTTTGAACAGACTTTTAATTCCTCAAAGTACTTTTAAAAATGTTTTAGCACCTCTCCTTGCCTTCTAGAAGCAAAACAACACCAGCTTCTTCAGACTTTCCCTGTAGGTCATATGCTACATAGTTCTGAACTTTTTTGGTATTCTCCTCTGCATTTTCCAGCTGGTCTACATCTATCTCATATGATGGTATGCATAGCCTATACCTCTGTGCAATACCTCTGCCCTGCTGAGGATTTGCCTTTTTGACATCTGTACATCATTGCTAATCCACGTTTAGTTTGTGTTTCTCTACCTTTTCTGCAGAACTGCTAGCCTGACTTTCCCCCATCCTGTATTTGCTAGTTAAAATTATTCCTGCCAAAGCATAGTGCCCTACAGTTGTCCTTAATGAGTTTCATCTTATTCTATCCAGATCATATCACCAATTTGTCAAGATCACTTGAAATTTTAATCCTGCCTTCCAGTGTTCTTGCATTCAGTTCCAGCTTTGCCTCATCTAGAGATTTAATAAGCATGCTCCCTCTTCCATCACTGAGGTCACTAAAGAAAACATTGGGAGGTCTGTCTCCATGTCTGTATCCTCAAACTATGTTCCTGTTCATTAACTGTTCATTAAACATTATTCAGTCACTGAGGGCTGCCTGCTTGCTTGATGCTGTACATGACATAAACACTGAACTTATAAACTCTCCAAACCACAGACAGTCTCAAGCTTTTACAACAAAACAAAGTACTTTGTAACATGCGGTGGAAGGAGCTACCAGCTACCAGGCTGTATTTTTCAATGGAGTCACTGCCTATGGGATATCCAGATCCAGTAGTATGTGAATGCTTAGCTGATTTGAAAAGCTATCCTGAGTCACAGACTCTGAATCTCAGGGAAGCAAGGACTTTCATGACAAAAGAATGTCTCAGGTTTGGGCTCTGGCCCTGAAATCCTCCTACTTCTCTCAACATCCCCATGGACCCAGGTTGCCTGACTTGAGCAACCCAAAATGAATGGTACTCTGCATTCCCTCTCTGTATTGTGCAAGTCACATAAAAGGGAGTGGGCTCACTCCCTTCCTGATAAAATACACAAGCAAAGGCACACAAAACAGTTAAGAAAGGATTTATGGAAATAAACACCCTCTTCCCAGCTCCTGCACGCCCTGGACGTTGTGCCTAGAGTGCTGCACCTGCCCTGTAGAGCCAAGGAACAGAAGAACTGGTGAGGGGGGATGCAAGTGGGGACACTGGAGTCCCCTTTATCCATACAGCAAATTTTTATGCTCCATACATATTTTTCCAGCTTTTATTGATTTTTTTCAAATCTCCTAGGAACTTTCCCTGGGGGCCAAGACAATGAGGCCAACCCACAATAGTCTGGTTTTCATAGCTGGCTTTCACAGCTCCCCTAGAAGCTGGCTATGGTCCTTCAAAAGGACCTTTCACTATCTGTGTGTTACTGGTAAACAGCCACAACCCAACTGTCATAACTGTATTTTCCTTACAGTTCTATCTTCACCTTATTCTGTTCTAGAACACTGTGCATCCAGATTCATGGGACCCCACTGATAACTGACATTACATATTTCTTGAAACATTCACATGAGCCTCTCCCTTCTCTGTCTTCATTCTTTTCCCAAGATCCTATTTTTCAAATTAAGTCTCCTTGTTTTCACAGACTTTGTCTGTTTCAATGTGATTATTCCCCTTCATTATTTTAAAATCATTGACTGAATCACAGCAAGATCTCTTTTTAAACAAGATAATATGAAAGGTCTTCAGTCTTGCTTTATAACTCAGAGCTGAAAGGCACAGTATTATTCTCATTTTCCCTACTTTATCCCCTTAATCATATCCTTCTTAGGTAGAGTGAGCAGTACTGAACAGAGCACTCTGAACAAGAACTCGCCAGTGTTTCATGTAATAACAATAACAACTTTTTGATATATACTTTGTTCTTACCGTAATGCAACCCAACATCCTGTTCAGTTGTTGAGGTCTTTTTCTCTACAGCTGTGTGTTGGGCTGAGAGCTCTGGGGATCATTTAAAGTGAATATTCTCCAGATTTATCAATTTACCTTTATGAACATTTTGCTGTATTCATTCTAAGGGGAGAAATCATGTAAGTAAACCCCAACACTGTTCAGTGGCACTGTCTTGCTCTTTAGCTAGCTCTCTACCTAATCCCCTCTCTTGAATCTTACAGGTTCCTCCATGGAAGCAATAACAAGGCAGCTAAGGTGCTAAATATGAAAGAATCATTGCAGGCATTAAAGGCTAAAGTCACTCCAAGGCAATTGGATCCAAGTATTTCTTGGCTATGCACATGTACACTAATGCTAGCTTAGGTGTTCACAGTATACTCTATTGTCACCAATGGATACCACACACAATGGGCTTGTTGTCCAAAATCCATCCCTCTTCCAGGGTCTCTGGGTGGTTTTGTCAAACAAGCTTAATCTGAGCACCTTCTTGAACTGGTTGCATGCAGATTTCCCTCCTTTCCTTGCTTCCATTTCTAAATGACCCAAACTGGAAGTACTAAATTGTACTTTGCAAAAATCCAGTTCCTCACATAGAACACAGATCTCTCTTTCACCACGAGAAATGTTCTTTATCTCTCTCTGTTTTCTGTTCTGCCTAAGGGAGATAAATCTCTCTACAGATGCAAACCAATCCCCAAATAATCCTCTGGGACTGCACTGGCTCACAACCCCTCATGCCACTGAGTCTCAGCCAGGAAGGATACATGGGCTGTCAAGTCTACACCCAGAAAGAATCCGACTGAACTCCCTGCCCTACCAGAGCCATCGGGCAATCTCTCAGTGCCTTCCCTTATAACACAGGGTTTAATGCTTTGTTATGTATCATGGCTATTGTAAGGATAATAGAAATGGAATAAAAATTATATAGCATAAATAAAAAAAATAATTAAAGAAGAGAAGAAAAAAAAAGAAGGAAGATGAGAAGTAATCTAAAGAGAAATATAAATTGTTATTTTTGGCAGAAAGGAAATTATAAAGTCTGCAAGATACTATGAAATGTTTAAACTGATTTTTGCCCAAAAAAAGAAAGAAAAGCTTTTGACCAGACTACGGAGATTTTTGGTATGTGATGGAATGGTAGGACAAGACTATCGGCCTCACTATGCGCCTGGAAAGTGGCTGACAGCAAAACATTTTTTGGCTCAATTTGCATCTTGAGTATTTAAGATTGTTGTGAAAAACCCAGTGCAGTGCCCCAGATGTAGGGTGATGCACTATTTTGCATTGAAAACAGGTGTTCAGCTGGCTGGCTTTTTAGTGAAGCACAGTAGATTTGTCCCAGATTTTCTGTACATGATCTCTAGGTAATACTTTTTTTTTTTAGATGTTTCAAGAAAATTAGATAATTATTTTCCATGTTCTGAGCCTTCCCTGGACTGACTCACAACAGATTTACTAAAGCTGAGCTGTAGGTCGGGCAGAGGCAGAGCCTGGCCAGCTTACAGAGGAGGTGAGTGAACTTTGGGAAAAGCAGTGCTGCCATTCTGGAGAATCTCTGAGAACAACCACAGCTTGTAACATCTGCCCTGCTGCACTGCCGTTGTGGCTAGCGACCTGTTGATGTGCAGGATCTGACTGGGGAAGAAGAGAGCAAACACTCTTGATAACCCAACCATTAATTTCCTTGGTTTTGAAGCTGTGTTAGGTAAAGGACTATGTTAAATGAAACTTTCCACTGTGTTTATTCATTTTAAATGGCTTTGAGATACAGTTTCTTCGAAAGATCCAGTATAATCAATCTCCATTGTTCTGTATATATTTGCAGAAGATAACAGTTTCATTAAAATATGGTGTGCTATTAGCAGCAGTAAATATACAGCCCTAACTCTTAAAATGTAATGCAATTAAATAAGAAATATGAACCTTAGGAGGTTAAGTGCAATCAACCACTGACATTTACATTTGATTTGAATTAAAAAACACCCACAGAGAGAAAAAAAGGGCCAGGTCTCTGTACATACTTGGATAACAGGAAATCCCTGGATGTAAAAATAGTGAATTTAAGAATGGAGAATATAAAGGTCTAGTTCAAATTAAAGATTTTATGACTGAGGACTCCATTAAATCTTTGAACACTTACAGGAAAGAGTTTGGAATGCTTCCAGTCCAATTCTTTATGTTCTCACAAGTGACAGATTATACTTCTGAACTTCTATGGCAAAAGAAAGAAAGAGTGATTGTATTAATCCATCTAAATCTGGAGCTTGCTAATTAAGATGAAAACTATAACAATCTGTGCTTAGGTGAAGCATAGTATTTTTATAACCCAGCTCAAGACAACATCACAAGCCAAGCCAAAAGTAGAAGATTTAAGTTTTCAAATTACTGAAGAACAATAAAATAACGAACCACTTAATACTACATGATCAACAATCTGTACTAAATATGAACTCTTTTATAGTAGTCAGTCTTCTTTGCTTTTTATATTTCCAAGACATTCCTCATGGTGTTTAAAATACATAGACCAACACATTGCTTCTAACTCTACCTCTGCCTGTAGAAATGCAAGGATTTTCAATCACAGCAAGTCTGCAGTCGCAGGTCACATTCAGACAAAGTGCCAGTCTCACACACATGTGTATTTGTAGCCATAAGGTATTAAGGAGGAGAAGATATTAATGAGGAGTTTGCAAGGGAGTCAAGCATTGCAAACTAAGTTTTCCCAGTTTTTAAAGGGGATTGAGGCAAAGTTATCTAGGCTACAGATTTTTAAATTGAGGATGTAGGGTTAAGCATTTATCGTTGATCCAGGTACCTAAGCAAAGGAGGAAGGATTTGAGATCTTGTTCCAGGCTCTTCAAAACGTACTAATTACTAGTATAAATGTGTTATCTCTAATGGCATACTGCCAAGAGGTAATTAAGCCCTAAATGAAAATGAATGTGAGGCATCTGAAAAGACAGCTGATTTGGCCCAGGATGTTAGCAGAAACATAATGCCTGGAAGGGCCGCAGGGTTAAGGAACCCGTGTTTGGCCATAAACTCCAAAGTAACGCATAAGTCCAATCAGAGGATGAAAATGAGAGAAAACAAAATCTTCTGGACAGTAGAATTTCCTCTCCTATAGGACCACATGGCAGTCCCTCTAAAAACAATACAGACTTTCTTGCTTGCTTTCTATGAACTCATTGAGGGTCTGACCTTGAGTGAATAAATAGATCAGACAATGTTAATAAATGCAGGCTCTTTCCAGACCAACAGGGGCGGCAGACACCACAGCTGTCAGTAAGAAACAAAACTTACTTTGAAATTTTATATTCAAAAGAAAAAAGCATCCGAGTCTAATAGGAAAAGTTCCACGAGCCTTTGTGAATCACAAATAACAATTATCCTTCTGCTCTACCACCTATGAAACAGATTTTACCAAACATACAGAAAAGTTTTTTTGCCCAGCCCAACAAGGCTGCCACGCTCTCATCTAAGAGTAAAGGGTGCCCAACACATTCCAGCACAATGTTTCTCACCATCAGGCTGTATTTCTCTTAGTTGGCCTCACAAAGGGGTATTGAGAACACCAAATTTAAGAGGTTTGACTAACGGTATGACTATATGCCCGCTTTAACTCAGTGTACATCTGCACAGTAGGTGAAAGAAATGGTCCCATCCTTGTCTCACTTAGTCACATCCCCACTGGTCCTCATTACCTTCCCTCTGTTAGCACCAGGTTTTTGTGCAGTTATGCAGTGAACAGGTTCAGGGAGCTGATCTGGCAGAATTTTTTTTTCCTTTTTTTTTTTTTTTTCCCCAGGGGGTCAGACTAGTTTTCAGTTGAATCAGTTCCATCTAAACAGATAATTAGAAGGAAGCTAGACAGAATTCTGGGGATGCAGATAGAGGCAATAGTACTTCCCTAGGGAGGTGGTTGTACAAGTTTATGTCACATATAAAAGAACATGCATCCATGGCATAAATTTAACAGTCCAGGCTCAGTCAATAGGCAGTTGCTCCCAACAGGTAATTCAGAATCCCTAAACCAGAAGCCTAAAATTAAACAGCATGAATGTGACAAGACCATAATGTCCCAGTACTGTAATTCCCACAAAGACTCAAGGCTCTATTTACAAATACAAATGATCTGGGCTTTAGAAGAAATTCTTTTGCTTAATGTTTTTTTCCATGGAAAAATTGAAACTTTCCCTGGTGAGGGGGAAAGAAGACCCTCTGAAGGGCTCTACTGCTAACACAATAAATATCTGTGGGTTCTTTCCTCTCAAACGCTATTTTTCTAGGGGGTCACTCTCTGATGAATTAGCAGTCCCAGTAGATCATGGCAAACAATCCTGCATACCACATCTTAAGAAATGGTACTTCTTGGAACAGATTGGTTGGTCTGCCTTAACGCAGGCAAGTTAACACCACATTATCGAATGCACTGAGGTCACCAACCTCCACCAGATTATCTGCTTGATCCTTTTCAGACAAAAAACCACAACAAAACAAAACAAAACCAAAACAAAAAAACCCCCTTGGATTCCTTACAGAAATCTGAGTGCTCTAAGCTGGAAGCAGTAGGCTTGGCCACTCACAGCCCACCCACCTACAGATCAAGATGGACTGGAACAACCTCCTCCATGAGCCAGAAAAGTGAAGGGGGTTGGGAGGTGGGAGGAAGAGTTTCATATTTCATCTACCACTTTTAATAGAAAACAGAACACGGTGGGGGGTTGAAAGGAAAATGGCAAATCCCTGAAGATCCTAAAAACTGGCCTTGCAAGTCAAAACTGTCAATCATACCATGTCCCCTCCAACTTATATTTGCAGGGAAGGAAAGAGAGGAGGCAATGGACTGGCACGTTTAGCCACTAGGTGTTACTGTTGCTCCACAGAATGTGATCAGAGCAACCACTTTAGAATACACAAAACCACATCTATCAGAGGCATCATCTCCAGCTGTACCTTAAGATTTAAACTGTAGGAACTAAATCCTACTTCTGGATCATATATTGTGACTTAAAAAAATCAGAGGACTTTGGTGTGTTTTCTTGGGGAGGTGGTGGAGGTAGACTGCTGTTCCTTGTGTTTTGTTTCTACATCACTGCATAAATGGAGCAAGTCAAATTCATCCCTTGGGAACTTCCCCTGACTTTGATGAAGGTACATAGGGAGAACTGGGCTGCTTAAAATGTCACTGAGTTCACGTCCACTGGTCAGGAAAATATGTTGTCTGCCTCCCTGACCACAGCCTGCACTGAAGCTTGGAGGCATTTTAACAAATCCTAGATCTGCTGTCGGGCCAGTGGGTTCCCCAGGCAAGTCATTCAGCCTTTCTCTGCTTTTGTTTCTCCATCTACAAAATGGAAATAAAGATCCTCATCTGCTCAGGAAAGGACTTTGAGACCACAGAGAAATCAGAGCTGTAGTCCTTGATGATCTGTTGGCATGAACCAAGCAACAGGTTTTTGCATGAGCTTTTCCAGAATAGGTTTTCTGAGAGAGAAACACTGAACTGCATGCTTACCCCTCCTTAGTAGCTACTTTTAAGCGAAACAGACTCACGACAAAGAGCAGCGCTCTTTACCCATTGTACCCCTGTCAGTGCACCTTCATGTCCTGTTTCTGTCTGGTCCTTTTTCATTGCTCTACCAAAACTTTATCCAGAGGACAGCCACACTTCATCCAAATCTTCATCATTTACTTAATCAACCAGGCATTGAAGCTCAGAGACATGTCTCTTCCCTGACCTTCTTAAGCAACAAGCTTCAAGTTTACAGCAATATTGATTTTCTCCTTAATTTTTAATAACTGGCTTCAGTGCACAAAAATAGGTGTTTCTTCCTTTCAGTTCTTGTATTCCATACCTTGCCCCCAAATGAGCCAGTATAAACAACTAGAGGATGTAATGCAGGTCTCTGCCTGCCCCGACTAGAAAGCTGTTTCTGTGCACACACACAAGAAATGTCATAACACACAACAAACAGGCAGAGCATTCGTTCTCATGGTAAGTCTTGCCATGTGGTTGTACTTCTAACCAAGGCATTATTTTCACACACAACTTGGTTTCACTGCTCTAGGGTATGTTTTCCAAAGTCTGGAAACACTGTTACCGTACATGAAACAAAGCACCAGTACTGAGCCACTAAATCTTATAAAAGACTTTTTTGAGATGTTTTCATAGGAAAAATTTCATATGCCACATTAAATGGAGTATAAGGCAAACTTAGAATACTGTTCTCCAAAAGACCGAATGATTTGCAAGCACTAAAGTATTATCTGAAAGGTGACCAGCACTACATTTTACTGCTGCTTCCAGTGAAACCTCCAGGCCTCTAACTTGGAGGCAAAGTTCTCTTACCTGCAACTCAGGCAACAAGCATCACATGCCTTGATACAGCAATCAACATGTCTCGTAGTTTGAGTTCTCACAGACATTTCTAGAGTGAAGAACAGTTTTATTGAAATATTATTGATAGCCTGCAATTGCTTTTGGCTTTTGAAGGAAGAAGGAGGATCTGTCCATGGAGAATCATTTTTGTTTGCTACCAAAACATTATGGTGGAAAACCAGCCATCTAATAAATGCAAGACTTATAGACCATTACCAGTATAGTCTGGAAGTAGCTCACTTGCTGCTGGAGCTTTCTCTCTGCTTCAGTCTAACAAAGAGTTTTAAATAAGTGAAACAAAATGGCCTTGCTGGTTTGTACATGAGTACTCTCAGCAAACAACACATCAGTGACTAACATAACTTTACCCATATGCTTAAGGCAGATGCTGATAACATCAAATGTACTTGACTTAGATGCCTTTGAAAATGTCACCCTAAGTGGCTTGGCAGCTTAATTCCCACTTTCTAAAGTGACTTAAAACCCTAAATCATGTGGATAAATCCAAAAATTACAGCCTTAGTCAGCTGTGCTCTCATTACTCTTCAGTGGCTAATATAAACACACAAAGACCCTATCCTATACTTCATCTAAAAATTAATCCTAATTGCTTTCTGGGCAGCTGCACAAACAGCCAGTTTTACCCAGTTTCAGTTACCTCTTATTCTTTTTTTTTTTTTTCCATCTTCTGTGCTGCTGTTCACAATAGGACCCTTTATATCACATTTCTCTTCATGTGCTAGTGGATATGGCAGCTAATAACGTGCCAGCTAATAAGAGAGCTTGTCCTAATTTCTTCTCTCTGGGTCACCCTTTCTGTCTTTTCTTTGGAGGTTAGTAGATCTGAAATGTGGAAAACAATACAGCAGAAGCAATTATTAACTGCAAGTTGTCCCAGTTCATTGTGATTTGGTCCTGATTCACCGCGGATCTTCACAAACAGCAAATACAGAAAATCCAGCATAAGCACTATTTCTTCATTGTCTTTGTCCCACAGCAATTGGGACACAATCCACAGGGATTGCAGCCTGAAAACAAAGGGTTTTCTGAAGTTTAAAATACTGTGTGAATGGTGTGATGCCACTGCCACGATGACCCATCCTAAACTATCCCTATGTAAGGAGTGAAACAGCAAAGAAGTCTACAGTGTGCAGGAAAGGCTCTACCCCCTCAGTGAGAGCAGAGCAACTCTGGTTCATATTTATTAGTAGTACTGGTAATAAACATTTACATTATGGTAGCGCCTAGAGGCCCCATTTGAAAGCTTGTCTAAAACTGCTATTGTACCTGGGCACTAAACAGCTCTGAAGCAGCACATCTGTCTGCCAGATGTTTTCTTCTTAGAAGCTGCAATTTAGAAAAGCCTCTTGCTTCCCCTAACAAGCCTTAGTAAGAAACTTCAAGACCTTGCTTCATCATCCATTCAAGGAAAATCTGCAGTTAAAATCGCAATGAAACTTCAGGCAAGGATAGCACTTCCCAAGCTAGTGAGGGACACCAGAGTGGGGCATGAGCACTGCGTGATTTTTGAGGGTGTTTAGGATCTGTTAGCCCGACTCATGCTTTCCAGGGGACAGAAAGGCCAGGGTCACCTCTCCCCGCACAGAGTACAGGCAGGGGGATCCGCTGCCAGTCCTGCTCGATGGGACACAAAAGCTGGGGGTTCCTTAGGGCACACTGGTTCGGGTTTAAAGCCGTACAGGCGCTGCAAACCCCACAGCGGGCAGTGTGCGGGAGCCC
>NW_010117360.1:0-1254 GCF_000699245.1 Pterocles gutturalis
CCCTGCCTGATGAGATCTTTCAACTGGCAACAAACCCTGACAACACAGTCCTGAGAATAGGGCAATGACGGGAGATAACTCTTAAAACAGTGATTTAATTGCTGCTAAGAGTCTTTAAAGATTTAAACCACACAAGAGTGCAAACAGCCCACATCTTACACCCAGGCCAAGTTGAACATGGACTTAAAAAGAGTCAACAAGAAACAGCAGATATTTGGTATGGGCAGTCACAGCAAGACAGCAGATTTTTAAGGGGACATAAACCAAGTCAAAACCACTTATTTTATGACTTAAAAAAAAAAAAAAATCCTAACTGCAACTAAAATGGTTAAAAGGTGCTAAAATATAGATCATCAGCTGCTTTTGCAGACGTGAGAGGCAAAACCAGATTATTAATTAAAACTTTCTTCTCTCTTATTGTACATGTAGCTCCCCAAATACTCAGAGTACCGGTTGATGACAAATATAAATCCTGAAGCAAGTCAGCAGGCTTATTAATTTGGTTTTAAAAACTAACTCCAGAAATGGAGCTACACATTGTTTGCAAACCAAAATCACAAAGGAAAGTGTACTTATGAACGGAACGTGGGGAAACTCTATTTCAAGCCGTAAAACACTCAAACACACACAACCCAGATACCACGAGCACAAAGTCGTGAGCTAACACGCATCCTCAGCTTCCAGGACAGTAGGGAAGGGCGCACTCTGTCTCCGAAACACACCTCTGGATCTGGGTGTCTACCGTGACTATCGTGATGGCACCTCGGTTCCCCGCGTGTTCGTTCAGAACCAATCGCGTTATGAGAGCTGCCAGAGTTACCACTTACAAATACACTCGACCCGCAGCTCCCCTGGGATCAAAAACTACCTTTATCACCTTTCGTGCTACTTGCTACACCGTTTTCTAGGGAAGATCCCTAGTGCAGAA
The DNA here is from genome assembly GCF_000699245.1 of Pterocles gutturalis. Lineage (NCBI taxonomy): Eukaryota > Metazoa > Chordata > Aves > Pterocliformes > Pteroclidae > Pterocles > Pterocles gutturalis. Next base: position 929 of record NW_010117360.1, read on the forward strand.
TGGGATGCTGTGAAAAGAGCGAGCAACTGAAGGGATCATCTCCAGCATCCAACAACAGTATCTTTCTGTTTCCAAATTGAGACACGCAGGGAAACAGTGTAGCCTTCCCAAACCTGCATCACTCCCACAACACGTCCTGAAATTTCAGAAAACCGTGCATGAACCACGACAAAAGCCTTTCCCGCACCCAAACCCTCATAAGGGGACTTTTACTTCCCGCGGCAAGTTTCGCAGCCCGGGGCTGTCTCACCCTCCTGCCGCCCCGGGGGTGCACGGCCCGGGGGGGACCCAGCCGGAACCCCCCACCCGCTCCCGCGCCGGGATAA
>NW_010117361.1:0-330 GCF_000699245.1 Pterocles gutturalis
GACGGAGCGGGGAGTTCAGCTGAGTTCAGCGTCAGTCCCGGGGGTGTCTGGGACACCGTCGTCAGGAGCTATAAAAGCGTCATCGCTGAGCGGGGGGATGGAGGAGGGGAGTGTCCCGCCGGTGGGGAGGTCACCGGTGTCGTCGGGCACGTCGTTGCCCGAGGAACGTACAAAGAGTGATGAGAGAGAAAGGACACTCAGTGTTTCCAGAAATGGGCAGGTAGATGCTGATTTTTTGCTGAAATCGCCCTGAAGAAGCGCGAAGAGCAAGGCCAGCTTTCGTAGGAGTTTTGTGGCTGGCTCGGACCCCCTTTGTTTCCCCCTCAGGGG
>NW_010117361.1:361-1156 GCF_000699245.1 Pterocles gutturalis
TTTAGCAAATTTTGAAAATAGGACATAGATGTAATTTTATCAAACTCTACTGTTAGTGGTGATAAGATACAAATGTGTTTCCATCCTCTGCAGCTATTTACTAATGCCTAAAAGTTGTCATTTAATAAATTAACTTTTAAAAAAAAACATACAGAAAAAAAGGAATATGAAGAAAATAAAACTGAGGACTTTGTGCAACATCATATTTCAGCCTGTGATGTGTGTGCCTGTGTGCAGGACTGAACTACTGCAAGAATCGAGGACAGTGGTTTCTTTGTAGGACAGACTGCGGCTTCTGTTGAAATCGGAAGGGTGGGGAGAGGAGGGCATCTCGCCTCCCAGAGGGGACATAACGGATGTAATCCGGGCAGGAGACAGGGTGAGTGGCTGCTGATCAGAGAACCCAGAAGAATGAACATTTGTAAAAATTGCTTTAAAAGCAATGAAAAAGGATGGAAGGAAGAAACACAACAGGTAGGGCTACAGTGAGTGCGAAGTGTGGGGACTCTTCAGAAAGAGTAATTTTTGACATTTTGAGAAACTAACACAGAAGACCCATTATATTCAAATTTGTTTTGCAGAAATGTCATATAAAATACACAGATTTTTACTGGAAAATATGAACATACTTCAAAAAAACCCTGTTTCTCTAATGCAACAAACTCACATAAAGGACATAAAGGACATATCACATAAAGGACACGTCAAAGTATGTTCTGCTGTACATACTGATGGAGAATGTGCTTTGACAGTACATTCAGTACAACAGGAGAGGGACCTGGGGGTCCTGGTGGA
>NW_010117362.1:0-2377 GCF_000699245.1 Pterocles gutturalis
TATCTGAAAGTAAAAGCCATCAGCTCCTCTTGAAGCAGCTGAAGCATGGGAAAACTCATTTCTTCATAACCAGAGTCATTTGTCCTGCAGGAAGAGCCAACCAATGTTACACAGTCAAGAGTTTTAAAACCATAGTGGCATATAGAAGACAAACTGGACTGCACCAGCTACATGTAAAAGGGCACCACAAAACCTTTTTTTTGGGGGGGAGGTGAACCAAGCAGCATCCCTGATTTCTTCCTTACACATGAACTGGGATGATTCGGTACGCACAGGCTCTGTTCTGCTCTTAGAGAGTGTGTGTTTCTGCAGGGCTGCTCTCCCAAGTCGTCCAGGAGTACAGAAAAATCAGGGTAATGCCATTAGTCTTCTAGCATGGTCTATATAACAATAATAAAGCATGAAACACATTTAAAAGAAATACTGAAAAAAGGAACATCCGTAGAAAACATCCTGTACCATAAAGTCAAGACTGTGTGAAAAATAATAGTGGTTGGCAAAAGTTAGCAGAAAGGGATGCAAAGCTGGGTATTGACAAATACCTATTTTGGTGATTTACACAAGCAGTCTTAAAATAAGATAGTCAAAAGAAGATCCATAAGAGAAAAGAGTCGTCTCAGTAATGAGACACTGGCGCCATCTAGAAGAGGAATAAAACATGCACCAAACAAAAGTTAAGTGGAGCATAAAAAGCAGCTCAGCCTACTTTACAAGGTGTAAAAGGGCATTTCTCATCCACAGGATTTTTATGAATTACAAGGACACATTTCAATTAATAGTGTTCTCCACCTTTCCAAGCTGCTGTGATACTAAAATAAAATACTTAAAAGTGTTTTTATCCTGGTTTTATTTGTATTTTTCATATTATTTAGTCCCTGAATGAGGTCCCCCACTGAAGTGGGGATTCTCAGGGCTGCCTTAGGCAGCTGCTGCTCACCCTTTCCCTGTCTGCGAGGGTGACAGAAAGGCATTGCACATGGATGACAGAAGCACCCCAAATTACATTGAAGTGTGTGACCGTGGCTTGCTACTGGGCAGGCTTTGGAGGGGGAAAACAATGGGGATTTCTTCCTTTGCCACATGCAGTAGGCCATTTAGGGCAGATGAGGAACCACTTCCAAATGGGAGAGCAAAGGTGGGAGAACTGCGGTGGTCTCACTGGCAAGAAGTAACTCTTCATGATGCCCTTATCAGAGTCTGGGATTCATGAACATTTTGGGCATTATGAAACCTTTGTATTTTGACATGAGAGTCACCACTCAGGTGCACAGTTAACATATGGAGTCTCTCCCGTTACTAAGGAGGGAGATGCTGCACGGCACTAGTGTAACAAGTAGGTACAACAGCTGCAGCTTGTCCTGCCTGCTAACACAACAATACAGGAGAAAGACCAGACCAGGTGAGCCATAGTGCAGCTCAAACTAGCCTGATCATCAGGAACCAGTGGATCAGCTGTCCAGGATAGCACTGGAACAGGTTGCCCAGGGAAGCTGTGGATGCCCCATCCCTGGAGGTGTTCAAGGCCAGGCTGGATGAGGCTTTGAGCAACCTGGTCTAGTGGAGGGTGTCCCTGCCCATGGCAGGGGGGTTGGAACTTGATGATCTTTAAGGTCCTTTCCAACCCAAACTATTCTGTGATTCTATGATAAAATAAAATAACCAGTGTTTATTTGTGCTATGTCCAAACTCAGTCTTATCACATGGAAATCTGTGTGTTTGATTCCAAGAGCAGTGGGATTACATTAAAACCCAGAAGTGGACTCAGACTTTCTGGCCTCTGAATTTTCAAAATGTTCAGACTTGAGTCAAGATGTTGATATGGAAAACCTGAAATGTAGGAAAGTTGGCACTCATGTTTGATTCTACCTCTGAACTTTGAAGGCTGGCATGCTTTTTTCCCTGTGGTGAGTGTAAGTAATAGCACTCATGGCATGACACAAGGCCCATAGGGGCAATATTTTAATGAGGTCAGGCTTTTCTTTGGATGAGAAACCTACAAGCAAAGCCAAAATGCTACAAGAAAAACTACTGCAAGTGAAAGGTAATTTATCTGAACCAGAGTCCCCCCACAGTGCTGGAGCTGACCCACGTGCTCCTGGATGTGCTGTCTTTCAGCTGCATCTTCAAACAGGAGCCAAGATGATTACTCACTGCCAAGACATCCTCCTTAAGGAGATTCCTGTAAAGGTCTATTCCTGGGAGGCCCTTCCACTGGAGTGAAGTAGCTGAGCAAGAGAAGGTCCCTGATGAGGCTCAGGGTAATAAAAGCCCAGACTGAGGGAGCTGGGGAAGTGAAGGGGGCCAAGAGGAATGGAAACCTGGAGCAGGAGCACCTGGACTAAAAGAAATTGTAAGCCAGACTGATGAATGAGGCAAG
>NW_010117362.1:2408-11083 GCF_000699245.1 Pterocles gutturalis
AGAGAAGATAGCTGACTGAATGCTGCTGTGGGGAAGGAAACTCTGCCCTTTCCAGGAGAGAGCATACTGCGAGGTCCTGGAACAGTCGCCTACACTGGACCCCTCACAGAGACTCATGAAGTGTATTTTCCTGGGCTTCTCCTGAACACTGTAAGCTGATCTGGAGATCATGTATCTACACAGAGCTACAGCCAAAGGCAATGAGAGCTTTCTCTTAATCAATATATAGTGCAAAGTACACTGAAATGAAACTTAGCAGATTTTTTTTTTTTAATATTACTCAGGGTCTCAGCTCTCAATAGACAATTCCGAGTTGTGTTATCCCCTCATTTTAGAGAATCCTGAAAATAACTTATAATTTGTGAAGCATTCAGGCACTGAATCACACAGGGAAATTAAGCATTGTTTTGAGAAGAGGAGCAGAACAAAGTGCTGTAAACAAGGCTAAGGAACCACCTCACCTAACCTTAAATACTCACTTAAGGCATGTGATACAGGCAGTTCTTCACCTCTGGCTCCCTGTTGCAGAAAGAAGAGAAGGAAACACTTCCAGAAAGTAGCTCAGATCTTACACTGAACTGAAAAACCCTGATGAAGTGTTAATGTCTCTCCACTGACTCCAGAGAGAGTCTTGGACAACTGTCCCCTAATTTCAGTGCCAGTAAACCAAGCCAAAGGTTGAGGACTAAAGCAGGATAAAGCAAACTGCTGAGGAGTAACTCTTGAACAATCAGCATTCTTCCTCTGTGCAGATTAAGGCAAAAATTATTTGGAGCAAAACTAGCCAGGGAACTGATAGCTAAAGACTGTATTGTAACATGCCTGTACAAAGGGGAAAAAATAAGGTCGTCTGTGTAATTTTTTTTCTGGCAGTTCCTAACTTTGAGAGCTTGGGTACAAAGTCTTCATGCCCTTTTAGCATAGCTTGGTGTGCAAGATGTCCAGATAGTTCTTATTTATTCAGGGTATCTCTGTAGCTAGATCAGTCTCAGCTTCTTGGCCAAAATGGTAAAGACCAGTAATAGTACTTTGCCTTTTTTCTTTTTGCTACCTTTACAGTTCCCATCTTCAGTGTTGGTTGGCGACATGATTTCTTTCACCCTCAGAAACACTCAATGAGCCAGTGAGTTAGGCTTTAGATAATACAATCTCTTATTTAAAACACAGTATGTGTACACATATATACACAAGTATATTATAATACACAATATATCTAGGAGGAATATTAGGTAATCAAAACACACCTGAAGTGAACAGGAATTTTTTAGGGGAAGTAACAATATCTCTGCCATGTCTGGATTCTGGTTTTCCTTTAGGTTGTGCGAGAGGAAAGGATGCGGCTTCAACAGCCTCCTTCCCCTCTGTTCTGCACTTCTGTTAAAGGCAAACCAAATACTCCCTGTGTATGGCCGAAAAAGAGGTTACAGACAACCCCCCTAACTCAAGTATAGGCTGCTTCTGGAGAGGATGTAGAGTGCATCTCTAAAAGGTGGCATCAGCTTCAAAGGGAGCTTTCACAGGAGCCACAGAGAAGTTCAGCCTGCAGCAGCACCTCACAGCAAAATGCCTTTGGCCAGAGCTGCCGATGAGGTACCACTTCTCATCTTGCCCTTTTCCTGCAGCTCTGGGTGGAAAAGCCATGTCACAGCATATCTGGAACATGCACAATTATATATGGAAACATTATTTATAGAGTATAATTAAGTATCACTGTCTTTGGCATAAATTGCACACAGCATCATTCTTCCTATCGTCCTCTCTACTGAGTGAATTAGCTGCTGCAATAATTTACATACTTGAGTATGAATATTTGAGTTGAACTTTTGAGTTACTAATGTTATTTTAGGACTGATGAATGAGGCAAGGGAAAAAAAATGCTGCTGTGGGGAAGGAAACTCTGCCCCCTGTTATGCTAAGCTATTTTGGTAAAGTTTCACAGGAATAAAAAATAGTTTGGGAAAGGTGCTTTTGCTCTCATTTCCAACACCTCCCACCACATCCAAGTGAAAAGTTACAAGTAATGGCTATTGACACCTGACAATGCCCAGAGACTGGCATAGCTAACAGTGCTGTGTTCCACAAAGCACGCACGACGCGCACGGTGTTGTGCAACCTACCTGCCTTATGCTCTCTCTTGTGCTCTTTCAACACAACAGGAATTATCAAATTACATTCTCCACCACCACTGCTGTGCCTCTTTTACAAACTACAGGTAATTAATTGCAGGCAATCTAGAATACAATCTAGAATCAATTATACACTTGAAGCTTTAGTAAAATTAAGGCTGCCTTCTTCCTTTACTTATTTTCCAAATCTATATCCACCCATAGTCTGTCAAAATTCGTCTCCCCAGTCTAGTCACTGAGTAGTTTGTGGCCAGAAGTCACACTTTTAAACCATTTTCCCCAACTCAGTAATTTCTTCCTCTGCAGTAGCTCTAGGTGTCGGCACTGCTCTCTTGTTTTCAGTAATTTCAGAAAGAATCTCTTATTCCATCCATGAGCTGATAGCATTTATATATAGCATTGTCTAAGATTACAGGAAATGTTCAATGTGCCTTTTAATTCTAAGTGGTAACTCCTATGTAAACAGTATCTTGCTGTGAATTCCAAGAAAACTGAAGACAGTACTACATAAATATTTAAAAATTATATTTTAGTAGTAAGGTGGCACTGCTACTGAAAGAGAATTCCTGCTAGTGCTAAATTGTATATTATTTACAATCTATTCAGTTTTACTTAGATGACCTGCTTTCTTTATACTAAAAGGAGGTAAGCAGGGATGCCTAAGGCAGTGTATCTGACCCATTTTAGACATTTCAAGAGGAATCATGTCCCAACACTGCTGTCCCTCTCTAGTGACTCTATATCACAACTAGCTCAGACATCACAGACATTGACATGACACTATCTAATTTGACCAGAAAGATACTACCTAAAATGTTTAGCTTATACCTAAATGAAAAGAAGGTTTTGATTGTGCCTACACAACCTTCTCAGAGCAAAGGTAGAGTGTGGGTGCAGAGCCCAAGGGACAGAACTGGTTGCTGTGAGCAGGACTGCTCGTGATTGCAAGGACATGATGAGCTCCCTCTCTTCCCCTAGGTGCCACAACTGCTTAATGTGTGATCCCATGAGATGTGCCTTTCTGTCCTTCCCTGCCTGTGTGTTCAGCAGCATAAACAGCTTTATCACTCACACATCATGGCCTAAAATCCAGGAAAGCCAGAAAGGCTGTTACGGTCTTATTTTTCTTTACATGGTCTTGCAGGAAGAAACCAATACCTCTCTTGGATTATCTGGAGGAGTTTAACAGTAAAAAATTATCTCCCTGTTCTTACACCCTACGTTGCTAAATTCACACCAGGTACTGGTTTTAGAGTTACTGAGAATCACCACCAGTTCAAAATCTTTTCTTCACAAAGTAAATGTATCTGGGCTGATTTTTAGGACCAATTAAAAATGTAAAGAGGAAAGTTCTCAGCAGCAGCCAAAATAAATCTTTCCCCTGTGACCACTCTTGCCTGCAACCAGTCAGCATTTGTTCCTAATCATATTTTCACACATTGCAGTATCTCTTCCTTTGGAGAAACATATGGAAACGTCAAATAATACTTTCCAACAATCCATATTTTTCCTGCATTACAGTACATATAGTTTGACAGATGAATCTCTGGCAGGCAAAGGGTCTGTCAGTGAAATTGCTCACAGTAATAATATGCCTGCAAGCATGGTTATAGCGGCTGCTGTTGACTCGCAGGTGGGCATTTGGAGCTGATGTGTGTTGATAAAGACAACAGACGCAGAAAGTGGACAGCCGCAGGACAGATCCCAAACACACCCCATCTGCTTTTCTTCATTCAGTCATCCAATGCAATCAGAAACCAATCCTAATTACACTGTTGAACTGGCTTAATGACTACTCTGTCATTGGGATGAAAAAAAGCATAGAGTTCTGAGTGTTATCAGCATATATCCACTATATATGAAGTGACTGGGCCTAGCATCTTGGGCATAAATGCCATCAAAAACCATCTCTACAATTATTTTTCACTGGCAGGGGCCTGTGAGACCAGAGATGATGAAATACCATGTATCTGATGTACTTTGCTACGAACAAATAAATGAAGGAATAACATGTGATTTTCTTGCCTACCAAACCTGATGTCCCTAAGAGAGAACAGGTTCACAAAAAAATTGAAAAAAACAACTCCCAAATTCTTAGGTTCACTCTCAACACATCTGGAATTAGTCTGCAGACTGCTTTACTTTGTAGTAGTAAGCCAATGTCAGCTGTACATTGCAGGAGTGGGGCACAATTCTGCCACTCCCTCAAATAAAACTTCCAGCACAAGGAGGTGTTGAATTAGGAAGTTTTCTCCAAAATCTTTCCACTATTTTAAACAGACTAACCCACACTAACTCTTTCTTCTAATTTTGCCTTCGGCTCTCTTTCCTAATCCACAAGATGCAAGCTTTGAGGTCTGAAACCTATTCAGCAAGAGGGACACAGCACATTGTCTTCTTTGGTTCACTGCAAATTTGGGTCTCAATCAGACAAAACACAACTATTTGCCTTACTATTTGTGGTACAAAACATAAAAATCTGTGATGACTGAAGTAATTACAATATATGAAACTATCTGGAAAAAAAAAAGCTCATTTCCATTTATGAAAAAAACCCAAGTTTTTGTGTTTAAAAATACCGTAAGTGCTCATAGAAAAGAAAAAATAAGAGGGAAAGTAGTTAACCTTCAACGTTTATCAGCACTTTATTGAAAGATTGTGTTGATGATACCCAGCAAATAATTCAGTGCACTCCAATACTAGATTATGAATTTGTAAGAAATCAGTTTCATGGTTGCATATGTGATGAGGATTAACAAATATTCTTTTTGAATATTATTTATCTCTTCCAATTGCCCCAAGCTGTACCAAAGAGGTAATTTCAAAATGTCTAATTTTCACAGCCAAAATGAAGTAAAAAATGTTCTGTGGGCACACGAGCATCAATAACTTTTCCGCAGGAAAAGAGGCCAAAACATTGCTGTGATTGTATTACAGGCAAAGACAGGCAAGTCTCTGATGGGCCACAAACTCAATCATTCAATTGGGGGAGCACGGCTATATTGCTCCTCAGAAGACCAAATTCTTTTCAAGTGCAACTAGAAACTGGAAATGTCTGGTGAGGACACGACTGAGAGAGAAAACAGCATTACAGTATTCACGGAACCGTAATATTCCATAATAATAGAATCATAGAATGGTTTGGGTTGGAAGGGACCTTAAAGATCATCGAGTTCCAACCCCCCTGCCATGGGCACAGACACCTTCCACTAGACCAGGTTGCTCAAAGCCTCATCCAGCCTGGCCTTGAACATCTCCAGGGATGGGGCATCCACAGCTTCCCTGGGCAACCTGTTCCAGTGCCTCACCACCCTCACAGTAAAAAAATTCTTCACAATACAGTCCATAATACTGCCTGGCTAAGAAAAAATCATGGAATTATTTAATGGCTTTGAGGTTAAAATCTCATTTAGACATCAGACTTGTTTAGAAACTTCAAAGCTTGAACAATACTTCAGTTAAACAAGTATTTTGTATGTGCTCTCACATCTCTAAATCTTATTAATTCTTCTGAAGACAGACTTTAATCTTTCTGAAGATAGGTTACAAAGATATCCCAGAACACCTTATGTTATGATACCATGAGTGCCATAGGTTGTAGGGTTTGGAAAATGATACAGTTTTATACATATTGCATGCACTATATTAACAGCAGGCTAATAACAAGTAGAGCCAAGTGGAAAACAAGAGTTCTATTAAGGGAAAAGACTCAAGTTTCATAGGATGCAGAAGACAATTTGGATGTTTCTCTGACATTTTTTAGCAAGTTACCAGAGCTTTGACTCTTCCAAAAAGACTCTCTTTGGGTAGAAAGAGTAGCACTTGTGATGAGCATTGCGAAACTCCGTACTAGGAGCATTGTGTCCTCTAAAGACACACTGGCTCAAGCCTCAAATGTGGCCTCTGGTAGAGCAAATCTCTTTTGGCAATCTTGCAATGAGACCACACACAGCTGTACTCCCGGGCTCGCATATTCTTACTGATGCTATTCTCCTCAGAATCAGTGCTCTACACACAAAAAGCAGGGGAGTTCAAAAGTAAGGAAAAGAGAAGGTCAAGCCATTTACTCAAGGAAAAAACACTTTCAAATTTATTGCAGGAACAAGGTGAAACCCGGGACTGAATTACTGATGCCTTCCCAGAAGAATGCAGTTGCAGCCAGCCCTCTTCCAGAGAAATTATAGTTTAGGGAGGGGAACTGCGTACCCAGTTTGGGTTAGCACCCAAGGACCTCACTGTCTGGGTTAGAGTCCAAGCCCCAGAGCAGAGGTGCAGGTGTGCCCGTTTGAGGACCTGCAGGTAGCTCACCCCATGCTTTGCCACGGAGCAGCTCCCATGACCAGAAAATGTCAAAAAAAATGTAGCTGAAACAAATGTATTTGTGCAAAAGGAGCTTTCATTTCAAATAATTGGCATTTTGTGATAACAGCCACTTTGGTGAGAAGTTCTTGGCCATCTCTAACCTTCATAGAAAACTTTATTGAATGTTTTTTGCTTCTAGTTCGTGTTTCATTCTTTCTCTTGTGCATATACACTTGTACAACATCAAGCTCAAAGAGGCCAAAATCCCATGAGACTTGTGAATAAACGTAACACTAATTGTAGTGGATAAAAAGTGTATGTCATTATCTGTCACAGAAATAGCAGCCCTGCTTCTGAATTCAAGGAGTCTGGATTAAAACTCTGAGATTGTACATCACTTTTCCTGGAATTTTCCATACTTTTCTTAAAAATGCTCTGAAAATCTCACTCTGAGGCAGTGAACCAAGGTCAAATGGACTTTGTTTTCAGTCTGTTTGCATATTTGGACAAGTTTAGAAAGCTCTTATCAGTTCATTCAAAGAGGGTAAAGCAAAGAAAAACAAACCAGAAAAAAAAAAAAAAAAAAAACGCAGACAAATTCCTTCATGAACGATGCAACTAAATCAGACCTCTTGGTTTAGGTCCCCTCCTTTCATCTGCACCCATGTACTCATCCTACAGTAGCCCAAATCACCCCAAGTCCCCTTGGGCTCCTCCATGGACCACAAAAAATTGCACCATGGGACAGGAGCAATGTGTCATGACCTAGGTGTGCTTGTTTGTCTGTCAGTGGAGGCATTTGTTCAACTGTCTCCTCTGTCTAGCTGTAAGTCTCCACAAATCTGGTAGGACTGTAATTATTTTGGAAACCTCTATCTCTGTTTCATTTGGTTGAAACAGGACAAGGAGTTAAAAAGTCATTTGCTGAGGGTAAAACAGACGGAGAAGTCAGCAAATGAAGGGGTCATATGGACTGTGGACCTCAGGGTTTTTTAGAAAAGCTGGTTTAAAAACTCAGGAAAAAGTAGATAGTGAATAACTCCCACAAAATAGGAACAGAGAGAAATAGCACTAGGTTTATTATTAACATGACCAGAAAAGAGAGCTAGTCAGTAACAAGAATAGATACCAATTACACCTTCAGGTTTAAGGATTCAGAAAGCAATTTGCATTTTAATTAACACAGTATGTATTGAAAGGAATAATAACCAATGTTTTTTCTTTTTTATTTTTGATGTCAATGTTCTAAAGAGAGATCAATATTTTTTTACTTATGTTGCTTAATATCTTTATTGTAATTTAAATATCCAGAAAAATTATTGATTTAAATTTAAACCTAAGTGCTCAAAGACTGTGTTCAGCTTCTCCTGATGGTGCCAGAGAACTGACATTCATAATTCTTTGTACAAATCAGAGTTAGGAAATAATTAAGTGTGAATGAAAGCTATGTGCTCTGATGAAAAGCAACTGAAAACATGAGAGTGAATTTTTCTTGATATCATATGCAATTTACTACAGTATTACAGTGTTTCCACATGCACCTCCAAATAGACAACATCAAGTTGTAATTATAAAAAAATCATCCAACAGCTCAGTACATTTCAGCAGGTTATCATGCTGTTGCTTTGTAAACAGCCACATGCCCACGAAGTCTGAGCAGTAGCCAGTGATGGATTTACTCCACCAAACAAGGATTTCTGTGCCAGGCACCATCCTAAGTTCCTACTACAATCAGCAGAGAGAAAGAGACACTGACAGGATTTAATTCATCTACATTAGTTGTGCTACAGCAGACATCTAAAATAAAATAAATCACCCCTCAAAATGATGATTATTCTCCACTGCTCATAAAGGATATATGGGTGATCGTATCGGTCCACCCTGTAGATACCTAAAGGTAGGAAAGATACTCCCACCTGTGATGCCTGCTTGTGTGGGGACTGGATTTGGCCTCCCTGAGGAACACAGAAATTTCTCTCAGCTCACATCACTATAAATTTCTGTCTCTGCTTAAGAGGTCATGGCTTTTTACAGCATGACTTGCCAATGTGACACCCATCTACAAGAAGGGCCAGAAAGAGGACCCGGGGAACTTCAGGGCTGTCAGCCTGACCTCGGTACGGGGGAAGATTATGGAACGGCTCATCTTGAGTGTGCTCACACGGCATGCACAGGACAACCAGGGGATCATACCAAATTGAGTGGGTGTGTTGAATTCCTTGAGAGTAGGAAGGCTTTGCAGAGGGA
>NW_010117363.1:0-277 GCF_000699245.1 Pterocles gutturalis
CCAGCCCTGTTTTGCCTTTTTTTTTTCTTTTCTTTGTAATAAGACTAGAAGAAGGATTCCACCTTTGTCCATTTTTGCAGTAATGATTAAATAAATAAGTGATAAGGTAATAAGTTATATATAAAAAAGGTAAGATAATAAGTGATAAGCTGAGGCTGACAGGCTAAAAACTTGTATTTCAGAGCAAACCTAAGAAGAAGTATGGTAGGTGATGGTAGAAGTATGATTGTCAAAAGATAACCACATAGCTATTATGCACATCCTACTTCTCTGGTTG
>NW_010117363.1:304-4241 GCF_000699245.1 Pterocles gutturalis
GAATGGATTTGTAAGGCATATACTTAAAGAGAAATAGCTGTGCAGTGATTAAGAAAATTAGAAGCTCTTCAGCCAATCAGAATGTAAAGCATTGCAAAGCTAAGAATAAACTTCATACAGTAATTGAGCATATCTGCCCAGTAATTTGCAATAAGAAATCAATTTTATTACAATTTTGCAATAAAAACTTGTTCTGCTATGTATTTATGAAATTTATTTTTCATAGATATGGTTAAAGTTACAGATTATATTGTATTTAATATATTGTGAATGTGGCTAGAAATGTATTGTTGAAACAAAGCTTGTAGGGCTTTGAAACTGCTGCTCTAAAATGCTAAGGTTTGAAACTTAGTTAGCAACAAATACCTTCTTCCTTTTCTTGAATAAATTTAACAAAATTACGTGATTTGTGTTTTTGCCACATTGTCTCCCTTCAAGTTAAGTATTAAATGTGTGCATATATTAATAATGAACCTTTCTGTACAATGAGTTTGGGACAGAGTATAGAAGGATTAGCTATAGTTGAATCAATAGTTCACAAAACAAATAATTAAGTTTTTTTCACAAAGGCAGAAAACATATTGAAGGAAATAACATTAGTTCTACATTAGCCAGCTGTGATGTGGGATGAATCCTGATCTCTTTTTAAATTAGTCTATGTTGATTATGATTTAAAATATTCCATAAAATGTAAATTTCCAGTAGCAACTGAATAAAATATAAAATTATGGAGTATTCTAAAATAGGAAAAATTTAAATATTCCAACCTGTTGATCTTGACTTGTACATCAGGATAAAAATAAAAACATTTTAATATCTTTATTTCCAAAGACATTCCAAGTAATACAGCATCCTTATCATAACATGTAGATACACGTACGTGTGTATCTGTATATATTTATTTTTAGGTATACAATGTATAGGTATAGGTATATGGAGTATAGGTGTATATCAAATTCTTCATAAGTATTTATTAATTAATCTTAAGGTACATTTGATTGTGTGTCTGACTGCTTGGATTTTCTTTTTTTTTTTAAGCAGGGAAATCTCTCAACTGTATAAACATTGTCTTTTCACGAGAACTTGAGAGAGGACCTTACTTCACCAGGATTATATATATATTTTTAAAAGTTATTTTCTATATTTTAAAGAGGCCTGAGAGAGATGTTGTTCTATGAAAAGGTTTTCTTTCTTCTTAAAATTAGAAATTCTGCTTTCCGTGAAGAATCTAAATGTCCCTGTTATTACTGGGAAATTTATCTCTTGCTATCAGCTCAAGCCAGTAACGGGCACACCTCAGTTGGTACTGCAGGTATCTAACTTTCGGCTTATTTGTACAGGGATATTTAAGGAAAGACCTAACGTTCAGTATTGTTTATGAATGAAGGTGTTTAGTATGCTTTAACTAGTTAACATCTGGTATAATTATTTTGCCAGAAGGGGTCTTCTGTTTAAACGTGACCTCAAAGTGTAGATGGACCAAGAGTGTATTCAGCACTGCTTAGGAGCCAGGTTGAACCTTGCTCTGAAGTGACGTGTTTTATTTTTCTGGGTATAGGCAATTGAATTTCTTTTCATCTTAGCTGCACATTTAGGTGACGACTGGCTTTATCTTCAGCGAAGAGAAATTCCTAAAGCAACTTGACAGCTAGTAGCATGATGATCTTAGAAGAGTGAAGGAGTTGAAAGTAGGGTAACTGTGAAAGAAAAATAAATTTTAATCAATTACACACATACTTTTTAGTTATTTGGAGAATTCATCTGGTTTCAATAACTAAGGCATGTTTTAAGAAGAGTTGTCTGACTTTGATTTGACATATGCAATGTTTCAAGAGATTCTTTAACAGAACCATAGAGAATGAAATACTCATCCTCATGGTCCTGATATTTTAGCATAGGAGAGACAGTTGTCCAACAAGGAACCTGTTGGTGATTGACTGCTAATTAAATAGATCATCTTAGTAAGTTTCAGATAAACTGAAGCTTATAGAACCCAAACTTGTGTGTCAGTGGCTTATCTGATCTAAAATATTTTTAAAACTCCTCAAAGCATCTTATCATGAAATTCATTCCTGAGCAGAATCTTTTAAGCCTGGAGATCTTCTGAATAATATCAAGAAGTATTAGATGAATGTCCATTTAGAAGGCAATGTACTGTCCTTTAGGTGCTGGTTTAGTTAAAGGTAAAATTAAATTCAAATATTTATCTGTAATAAGTCTTTGAAAGGCCATCAACTTTTGGAAAACCCTAATATCACTTATTTTAGCAAAACATGATAAATAAATGAAATAAATCTACAGAGGGTAATTTTTCTGGGGAATTTCAGCATGTTTATTGGAGTAGACAGGGAGAACTCTTAACAGGAATGTGGTTGTAAAGCACCACTCACTTCCAGGCAGCTCGGAAAAGGGTTTTGTACTTCTGATATACTGTGGTGGTTTTCAGGAATATAAACTTGTGTGATCATCTTTTCAGTAAGGATCACAACTGAAACTGGATTTCAGGATAAGGGTGATAACTTTATTGGTAAGTTAAATATCAAAGCAAATAAGTGCTGAGCCTCAGCATTCAGCAGACCTTCACACAAAGCCTGTGTAGGCATAACTCTTACAACAAGTTTATCCAGGAGATTCATCTTCAAAAAGAAGAATCAAGAAAGAACTTTTATTAAGGAAAGAATAAGTCTTATGGTGCATAAGACTACCTTATTTCTAAGTCTGACAGTTTAATGCTAGCCCCGTTTTGATGTGGTTTAGTTTAATATTGATGGACTCAGCTGAGGATTTTATATCTTCATAAGAAAATTCTTAAATTGAGTAGTAATAAATACTTTATACATTATTATAAGGGTTCATTCTCTCTCTTTTTTCCTTTTTAAAGTAAAAATCTCTAATGAAGGGAAAAGAACCCAACCAACAGGGTGTACATAGGTTAGACAGATATTGAAGTTCTTAAAACTTTAGTGATGTGTGCAGGTTAATTTTTTTTTCCCTGCATGACCCAGCAAAGATACAACCATGAAAAAGCTAAGTGCCTTCTGTGATACACTCATTTCAATTTTAATGGAAGCTGAGACCTGTTCAGCACCTTGTAGTAGACACTCATCAACTCAATTTCCTTCTCAAATGCAGGGGAAAGAACAATAAAGTAAAACCTCAAGACAGAGTCAATGTGCCCTCAAGGAAATTTCTTTTCTGACCCAAATCTAGCAATCAGTGAAACAGTGTAAGACATCAGGAATTTCTGGCAGAACAAGCTGCATCTGAAACCCGACTATTCCTTTCTGAACTTTATACCAAGGCAAATGGCAACCAAAGAAAAAGTGGACAGGATCAGGAGAATAGATGGGTGGGAGATTTGCAGTTGACTGCCAGCAGAGGAGCTGGGATAGGCTTCCACTTCCCACTAGAAAAGTCTTGTTCTTCTAATGGGGGCATCTTGGAAAGATTTATGTGAGTGAAGGCAAATATTTACATGTGGCCAATCGATCAGCGGTGTTACTGGATGGTCAAATCTCCTGTCAATCAGAGAGAGATTAGTTCATGCACTCCCCACGGAGGCAGAGAGTGGTGTTGTTGTACAACTGAATTGAGTTTGTAATTCCTGTTCATTTCCTGGTGCTGAACCCTTTATCCTAAACACAGCAGGGAGATAAAAATTACTGCACAGTAGAGTAAACTCTTGCCAGAGTAAGAAGAAAATACTCTTAAGCTTTAAATTACTAGACTTTCTATGAAAAAACCCAAACAATTCTCCTTGGTATTTGTGTTTGTCACTATACGCTGCAGTTCTGTATGTGAGTAGACTGGTCCCAGACATATATTAAATGGCAAGATTTGTATACCATAGAATCATAGAATGATTTGGGTTGGAAAGGACCTTAACGATCATTGAGCTCCAACCCCCCTGCCATGGGCAGGGACACCCTCCACTAGA
>NW_010117363.1:4305-5053 GCF_000699245.1 Pterocles gutturalis
CCTGTACCAGTGTCTCACCACCCTCACAGTGAAAAATTTCTTCCTAATGTCTAGTCTAAATCTACCCTCTTTCAGCTTGTACCCATTACCCCTTGTCCTCTCACTACACTCCCTGGTAAAGAGTCTCTCTGTAGCCCCCTTCAGGTACTGGAAGGCTGCTATTAAGTCTCCTCGGAGCCTTCTCTTCTCCAGGCTGAACAACCCCAATTCTTTCAGCCTGTCCTCATAGGGGAGGTGCTCTAGCCCTCGGACAAATTTTGTGGCTCTCCTCTGGACTCTCTCCAACAGGTCCAGGTCTTTTTTATGCTGGGGGCCCCACATCTGAACACAGTACTCCAGGTGGGGTCTCACGAGAGCAGAGTGAGGGGGGAGAATCACCTTCTTTGACCTGCTGCTAATGCTTCTTTTGATGCAGCCCAGGACATGGTTCACTTTCTGGGCTTCAAGCGCACACTGCTGGCACATATGATTTGCTTTTTGTGAATATTATTTTTTGGTAGCTTCTAGTGAGCAATGTGGTGGCAGTGGCTTTTCTTCCTCCTAAGACTGAAATGTGCTGTGAAGATATCTGAAGTCTTGCAACAATGATGACAAAACAGCCAAGCACAGAACCTGAATTTTGAGCTGCAGATTATCAGAACAGATACACTGGATATTTGCTATGTGTGGTTCTAACCTGCGTATTGCTGAGGGTTTCTTACTTTCACTGAGGGCATGTACTGGCTTCACCAGGGGAAGGTCATGCTTA
>NW_010117364.1:0-1075 GCF_000699245.1 Pterocles gutturalis
TCACCACCGCCACCTGAGGAAAGTACTGCTTTGCTGCAATAGCTTTATTTGGGGATTATTTTTAATAAACTATCGCTACAAAGCTGTGAACAGTTAACGGGCAATTGCATTTAAAAAGTGGGTTGGGATGCTTCGTACTCCACGGAGTGAGCATTGGGGTTGCTCTGACCGAAAGAAACATAGTTTTTCACTGAACATTTTGTACATTCCCTCTTTGAGATGTCTTTACACTGTCTGTCTCCTTTGCAAGCATACAATTTAAAGGTGGCCAGCAAGATATAAAGAGGATTCTAGTTCATATCCAGCGGCTCTTGGCATTACAGATTACAGCAGAGAGATTTTGAAATATTAATGTCATAGAGCAGGGCCTCCTCAAGACACTGGGCTGGATGAGTTCTAACCATGCATGCCAAGACAACTTTGAAAAAGTTCGTAGTCTACAACTAGCACAAGTCTAGACCAGAAGATGTAGTGTAGGGTTTTCTTAGAGATGAAAACTTCCTGAAGCTATGACTTTCCTTTTCACTTGCTTTTCAAAATAGGGCAACAGGCTGTTTTGTTCACACACACGGATGAGCACACACTAAAAGAAAGCATCAGTAAGAAAATCAGTCACAGTTTTAACACTGGTTTTGGCTGGTATATGTCTGGAAGCAGCTTTTATTGCTCTCTCCAAAGAAGAAATCTGAAACACTTGTGACTATCTTCATATTATGGCAGAATACAGGTTGTGCTTCTCACACCGAAAATGCACTGTTATATTTATACATATTAACTAATTACCTTTCACAACTACTGTAGTAAAGATCATAAAACTACATTTAACTATGTAACAGCAACTTTCTTCTATTACCCTTACTTTGCTATGCCTAGAAATTGACAAAACAGTTGTGCAGTAATATCATACCAGTGGATGCCAAATGAAGCACAACATGGTCCCTAGATTCAGGAGTTTACACAACAGCAACTAGTTCACACTGTTAAACCTAGACGATGATTTGTTTAGATACAAAAAAAGCATATTAAGTTGGATGGGTTAATCTCAGACTACTTGTGGTGGGTTAGCCCTTGGCTC
>NW_010117365.1:0-719 GCF_000699245.1 Pterocles gutturalis
TTTTATATATATATAATCACAAATCTTCAGCAAATGTCTTAAACATATTTCCATATTTTTATTTTCTCTCTTTCTTCTCCTCTCACCCTCTCCTGTGCATATGTGCATTTATGTGTGTTGATCAGCTAGCTTCTCCCTCCACAGTGTCTGTATGTGTTTTGTTTGGCTAGATTCTCTTTTGATTCCTTTAATTTATTTCCACTAACTGCACTAGCAGGAACTGAACTGAGCAATGACGGTATGTCCTGCTGCCGTAATCTGCAAGCCAGTACTCACAGTCCTGGGATGTTTGGAGGCTGGAGATGAGGGCATTATAGGTAGAGGTTCCTCTCTGTCATCCATCTCCGTTCTGGGGTGTTGTCTCTGGGTTTTATAAACTTGATATTCTCTGAATTTGTATGATACATCAAAAGCATCCTTCTGTTCTTCCTGGGAACCAGAGGTTTAGTTCACGTATTTCACACTTCCGCAGACCCCACATACTTTCATGTTGTGCATTAATTTGTACCAGTTTCTTTCTCTGATATTTATTGATACATTTGCCTGGCAAGTCAGTGGATGTAAGGGTGGATGTGTTGACTTTCAAAGCTCATGGCCAATATCTAAACCCATGTGTTACGTGTTTATCCGCTCATGAAAACATGATACTCAGGAAAACTTCTCTTGTAGGCGGAACACAGTATTTGTGTGTCGGGGGTTAAATTCTTTCCAACCCTCTT
>NW_010117365.1:750-4749 GCF_000699245.1 Pterocles gutturalis
GATAAAGCATTGTGAGTGCTATTGGCTATGTTTTCAGGGATGTGGAATCTTGTTCTCCCCGTTCTTTGATACCATATGCATCTGTGATGAGTTATGAGCACTGATGTTATCACTTAGGAGTTTGTACCCACAATTTTGTCAGAACATAAAACACAATGGGGTGTTTAGGGTTTTTTTTCAGGTAGCAAGGAAGACAGACCATTGGAAATTTTTTCTTATATGTTTCCTGAAGTTGAAGAACCTCTGTTGTGGGCTGTGTTTGCTCCATCTCAAAGCCATACGTGTTAACAACATTGGTCTATCCAAATTCCTTGTAGAGCACTATGTCTTGGGGACAAGGCGTTAGAAAGTTTCTAGCTTTTTGGAACAAGAGGCCAGACAGTGCGATGAACTTACACGTACTCATGCAGAACCTCAGATGAGCAGCATCCATAGTTAGTAAAGAGTTTGGGGGTGACTTAATTGTTAGGGAACTGAACATATAAGGAAATCAGAAAACCAGCTGATCCATTACTTGCATCTATACACGCAATGTATTGCAAAGAAAAGAGAAATGTGCATGTCTTTTGGAGTTCTGTTCTGCCACAGATCTGAGCATGGACTTCCTCCTGAAGCCAGTGCAAGTGTCTCACCTGTTGGCTAATTGTGAGCTTGAGTGAGCATACAAGCTTTTGTTTGTGCTGTGGATGAGACCCAGGAGAAAAAGCATCATGTTTCTCCTAGTAGTATTCACAGTGATCTCACTGCACTGTCCATGATGCTTCATATATTTTTCAGAGCTTCAGTTCCTGGAGTTCTGCTCCTGCTTGAGAAGTTTGTTAAGGTCAACAATTCTTCTCCTTTGGGCTATAAAGTAAGTCAGTAGCCTAAATGTTAATTATTTAGGTGGGCAGTCACTACCCAACAGTGACTGAGTTTGTAACTACTGGGGCCCTCATAACTGGCTTTTGAATGCTGGGGATGGTCAGGACTGCATTAATCAATAAACAAATGAAGATCAGAGGTTAGGAAAAATTGTGAGAGTTACTGGATTGACTTGGGGAAGCAGCAACAGATGAAAGAAGTTGAAATGCCATGGACAGAACTGCAGTTTGAGACAGTGCTGAGAATTAACACTTTGCACACTGGCTGCTGTAGAAATCATTGCTTGACCCCCAAGGTCTACCATGGCAAATTACAAAGTTTTAGAACAGCCTGCATAAATGGATGTCTGAATTCAGGCACATAAGCTGCATTTAGGCATCCAAGCTAATAGCCTGACTTCCCAAGATGCTGATGCAGTTTGGAGTTGTGCTTAATCAAGGTTCAGAAAATTTGGCTTCCTTCCTTAGGTGATTGCAGATGGACTGAAGTGGCTAAAATCAGGCAACCAACTTGGACAGGTTTGGCAGTGCTCTAAGCAGAAAGGACATATGTCAACATACTTTTCTAGCTTTTTAGATTAATTAGAGTCTGGCACTGATTTAACAGAAGGGGATTAGTAGTATTCCTCAACTGAACACAAGACCAAGCTCTTAGTCTGACAGATTTGATGTACTGACATCTAATGGCCTCTGATCTCCTACCAGTCTTACTTTGTGTGACTTCATTGAAGCCCTCACTATGACTCCTGACTTATGTGATCATGAGAGCAAAACTAGATCACATGAGGATGTCTTGCAGACTCTTACCAGTGGATACTAACCTTGGTTCTGCAAAGTCATACTTGCTTTTAAGTATCAGAGGTCTCAAGCCATTGTAGGACTAAGCCACTGTATCTGAGTGGCAGACATCAGTACTGCAGTCAGCACCCCTTGTAGTAACTGGCCTTCTGAGTGAAATAGCAAATATGCACGTTCCAGTGCAGTCCAGAATCTCATTTCTGATGGTGCCACGTAACTCTCATTTTTGCTTTGTGATCTATGTGTGGGTCTTACCTATAAGATTCTTCCTGTCAAACCTGATTGTCACCATTCATGGTTTTGCCCTGAGTAACATGTGCATTTGGATATTCATTTCATGTGTAATCTCAGTTAAGTTATGATATTTATAATTACATATATAGTGCGTAATAATGATTTTTGTTTACATTCTGCCAAAATGTAGACGTTAGAGTTAGACCTCCAAGGTCCAAAATCATCCTTGAGCAGACTGCTTGCTTCTTCAGGGGCAGGCATCAGAAAGAGGAAAAAACAGTCCAGAGAGACCATTTATATCAGAAATCTGCCAAGACAGGGCTGTTGATCACAAGCAGAGCATGTCATTGCTAGTGATGTATTTTTATGCTATGGAACTCTAACCTGTATGTGTCATATTGACTTCTTGCTGCATGAATCATAAATTATAAAAATCAATCTTACAGTTTTGAGATGTAGCCAGCATTCCTAAGGCTAAACCTTTTTCATTGACAGAATCAAAATCCTCAACCAAGGAACGTATTCCTCTCACTGTGAGAGCAATTGAAAGTGTTGAACGTTTATCTTTTCACAAAGGAGGAGGTGACAGGACCTCTTAATGTGTCTTGTTATTGTGATCATCTGGAAATGATTGCCAGACATTTCCTTTTGATATAGCAATGAAGTGATCCGTATTTAAATTTTATAGAGAGAATTTTATTCTAGTGTGATAGAGATTTATTTTCCACTTAAGGACTCAAAACGGTGTGAGCACATTTTTTTACTATGGTATATTTTTGCTTTAAAATTAAAAACAAAAAAAAAAAAGGTTTGGCCTTATCACAAAAGTTTTAGTGTGTCGTATAGATGTTAGCAAATGCAAAGAGTATGCATTATTTGTGTGTATCCACATTGACTGATGTCGCCTTCAAAAAGCAATATTGTGCAGGTAATAAGTTGTTTGTGACTGTCCATTGCACAGTTTACCTTCTGTAAAAGCTAACCTTGTTTATGCACAAGACAATCAAATGTAAATCTACATCAGCACCCGGGTGTAGATTAAATTTATGTAAATTACTGAGCACAATGTAAAACATTAAAAGACACTTTATTTAATTACACATTTAATGTTGGTAAAGATAGTATCAGGGCATGAACTAGCTGACATACTGTAATTTCTTTTTCTCTTTTCATACTTCCTTAGCACTTCAGTTTTAGTTTGCTCATAAATACATCAAACTAATCATGAAATTCATAATTTTTTTGAAGAGAAGGGTGGTTTGGGATGTTTATTTGGTTTTGTCAAGTTGGTTGGGAGGACTTCTTACTTTGTCTATGAGGTTTGTGGGGTTTCCTTTTTTTTTTTTTTTTTTTTTAATATCAGTTTCATGCCCTGAGGGTAAGGCAAACATTACACTGTACGGTAAAAAACAAAGTACCTTGGATGATGTATTTTTTTGCGAACAGTGTTAAGAGTTATGCTAGATTGGTAATATTTTTTCAGCCTAAAATATATTAAAAAAAAAAATCTGTGATCACAAATGTTTTAAACTATCTAAAGAGAAAATTTGTATATTTGGGGAAGAAAATAATTTTTACATAGCTTTTGTATGCTGATATTAAAATGTAATTATGAATATAGTGGGCATAGATAACTGTGTAAGCTTGAATTCTAAAAAAGAAAAAGCTTATAACTGAAAAGTGGTCCTGGTGTCTCCTTCTCTTCATTGCAGGCTTTTCCATCAGCTCTGTTGCACTCTTCCAAGCTGCTGGAATGGGAAAAGTAGGATCCAGAGCGTGATGTTGTATCGGTTCTAACCTGTTCATATTTCTAACCTCCTGTGTTCCTTTCATCACCTACCTCATATCTTATCTCTTCTCCTCCCCTCCCTTGGGCACCCAGCCAAAGGTTTTCACTTCCCCACTGTTCACACCAGCCAAACTCAATTCACTCCAGTAAACTGACTCTTGATTTATGTCTCACTCAATTACATTTTTACAGGAACGCCCTTTCTGTGCTTCTCCATTCCCAGTCTAGATGGGGCTGGTGTGACAGGAGCAATGGGCTTCCCATCTCTTCACACTTTCCATACCTTAGTCTGCTACTTGTTGGAGAAAGTCTCCT
>NW_010117366.1:0-7840 GCF_000699245.1 Pterocles gutturalis
CTGCCAAAGAATGTGTACTGGGTTATTTGGCTTTTCCTTGGAAAAAATAATGCATGGTTGTGCATATTGTAATTTAAATCTACTTATAGATTTAAATAAAATTATTTTCAAATATATCTGTAAAATTGGGTCTGACATCTTCAGCTGAGTTGCACGACGCTGAAGTCAAGAGTCTAATTATTTTATTTTTTTAGAGTGACGCTTCATTTCATCTTTTCTGGAATGGAGATTTCTTCTCACCAGTTTCACCTCTTGCAGCAACTAAATGAGCAGCGCAGGCAAGATTTATTCTGTGACTGCAATATCCTGGTTGAGGGAAAGGTCTTTAAAGCGCACCGCAATGTGCTGTTTGCCAGCAGCGGCTATTTCAAAATGCTCCTTTCACAGAGCTCGAAGGAGACGACTCAGCCGACGACAGCTACTTTCCAGGCGTTTTCTCCTGACACATTTACAGTTATTCTAGATTTTGTGTATTCCGGCAAACTGTCTCTCACTGGTCAGAATGTTATTGAAGTCATGTCAGCTGCTAGCTACCTGCAGATGACCGATGTTATCAGTGTGTGTAAAACGTTCATTAAGTCCTCGCTGGACATCAGTGAGAAGGAGAAGGATCGCTACTTCAGTCTGTCGGACAAAGATGTAAACTCAAACGGCGTGGACCGATCCTGCTTGTACAGCAGTGTCTGGAGGGCAGAAAGCAGCCCCCCGCGTTCGCACTTAAGTCCAGATCAAGGGACATGTATGATGGGTGGAAACACTTGGAGCAATTTCAGCTATTATCCGCCTTCTCAGAGAAATGCTCAGCAGCAGCTGTCTAAACACGAGCAAAGGCAGGATTCCGTAAAGAAATCCCGGCACCTGGGACTGCAGCAACCTTCTGACATTCCTCACTATAAATCAAGCAAACTGGAGGACAGGGCTGCCGAGCCTGCTGGCCACATTGCTCAGTCTGAGGAGCAAGTTCAGATTGAAACAGAAGTTGAATCTCCTCACGTGGGATACCCGTACGGCCAAGGGTCTGATGTGATACCGAGAAGCTTGGCTGTGTCACAGCAGGAGCATGAATCACCCCGCTCTTCTACGAAATCAAAGTCTTCAAAAGCAGACGAGCCGTACACGAGCATGCCCTCAATTCTTGGTGTCATGGGAAGCTGGGCTGAAGGTAAGAGTTAGTTTTTAACGCTGGAGGTACACAGTTGTCTGTGAATCATCTGTTCTGTCCGTGAGGAGATGTTCTTTATTGAACAGGCGCCAAAACCACATCTGTATTGTCCAGAAATGTACGTTTAAAAAGTTTAACTCTTTTTTTTAAATAATTGTGAATGATTGAAGTACCTGGTTTATTAAAACTAGCCAGTCAAAATACGTAATCTTTAGTGTCTCTACAGCTTCATCTTGCAAATTTAAGTCATTATCTTTTTAAACTCATTTTAATATAGCTAATGGTCCATTCCTTTTCCTGCGTTGCACTCCTGTGTAATTTACAGGTAAACACAAGATCTTTGTGGTGAGAAGACCTATTATAATATTTTTTCAATGAAATTGATTTTCTATTCTGCCCACAGAATGCATTTTCCTAGAGCATGACATGACTAGATATGCTATAACTTAATTTATTTTTTTTAATCCCATTATTTTCTAACAGATGATCTGCCCAGGATGAGGTTCAAGTGCCCGTTCTGCACTCACGTGGTGAAAAGAAAAGCAGACCTAAAGCGTCACCTTCGCTGCCATACAGGAGAGCGCCCTTACCCTTGTGAGGCCTGTGGGAAACGGTTTAGCAGGCTAGATCACCTAAGTAGCCATTTTCGAACAGTATGTACTTTTAGTAACTGCATGATTTGTTGAATGTGTAAATCTGTCTCAGCATAATTAAACACAGTACAAGTGTATCTGGTTGATACATTCACTCCCGTAAAAGAAGAGTTAATAGAAAATTAATCTGGTTTTTTTGAAGTTGATTTGAAGCATAATTTGTATGAAAGAGGATGAATTTATTTGTCAGTTGTAGGCTCACGAAGGTACCGCTTTCTAGAGCTTAAGTGGTAATTACAGCACCTGTGGTGGTCTCATTTTTAACGTTTGATGACTGTCTCAAAATGAGTTAATGCTCCCATTTGACGCTACTCCAGCCCTACTTTTTGTCATCTTAAAAACCACTTATTTGTGGATACATTATCAAACTTATTCATTTCAATTTTCCCAGATTCATCAGGCCTGTAAGCCTATCTGCAGAAAGTGTAAACGCCACGTGACTGAGCTAACAGGACAAGTGGTCCAGGAGGGGACAAGACGTTACAGACTCTGTAACGAGTGTCTGGCTGAAGCTGGCATAGACAGTATTCGCATTGACTTGGAAGCAGAAGCACCCCTTGAATTTCCACAAGATGGGGATAAGGATTCCCGGTGGCACTATGGGGAAGACAACAGATCTGATGTGGAGATTGTGGAGGATGGGTCAACCGACTTGGTCATTCAGCAAGTTGATGACAGTGAGGATGAAGCAGACGAAAAGGAAGTAAAACCAAATATTAGGTAGTTGCAAGACAAGAACTGGGAATTCCATGTAAGAGGGAGAATGTACTGTCCTGACCGTGAGCCCTCCACCAGCCTGTTGTTTATCGTACAGAGACATACTGGTTTCTCATAAACAGGTCCAGACTTGCATGTATTTATGGACATGCCATTCAGTCCGTTCTGAGTTCTGTTATCAGGATACCCATACTTTGCTTCATTAGAAATAATCCATCCTTACATGAAACTATGGATGAACAAGGAAACTGAAGTACTACATGGATGCCTTTTATAGGAGATAATGGGTCACTTCTCAAAACCTCTTCCAAGGGAGTGAGGTCTAAATATCTTTAAAAAAACCCCAAAACACACAGCAATGTAAATTGACCACTTTTTAAACCTGTAGAGATGTGGGGTTTATATGTAATATCATCTGGCGATAAAGTATAAATACCCCACACACCAGAATATAAAGAAAACGTCTCTTCAGTATTCAGAAATGAAGATAATCTTCCATGGAATTTCATTAAGTCTTCATAGTATGATAAGGAAAAAAGGCAGCTAATTAAGAAAAAGCATATAAAAATTTTTTATCACATTTGTCTGGAGAAGCACTTTCTTGTAAAATTTATTAGAATAAGGAGAATCTTTAGCAGCTCATTAATTCAAGACTTATTTCCTTACAAGAAAAACATATGAATGCTAGTCCTAGTCAAGACATCAGAGATAAAATGGTTACAAATACGGATCATTATTGGTGCCAGTAGATGTTTTATTCATTCTGAAAATTGTGAACTCAGACTGGGGTATGTTTTAATAAGCACTAGTAGAATACTTTTTTTTTTTTAAAAAAAAACCTCTCAAAAGTGCCAGACTGCCGTGACTGGTAGCCCTGCATCCACAGCATTGCCAATGAGCGTCAGCTTCTCCATGCTAGCGTGAAGGAAATGATCCTTACAAGGTTACTTCAGCTGTTGTTTTCTCTCTTTGTCCCATTTTATTTCGTAATAGCAGTGGCAGAACAATTTGTACAGTATATGTACTATATCGTTAGAAATGGAACTCATGAGATTTTACATCTGAAACCATTGACTACTCTTGTTTGTATTGACCTATACTCTGTTTAAACTGATCAGTTTTAAGATGGAGTTGTTACCAATTTATATATTCCCAAAGTCATTTGGTCACCAAGAGAACATATTTTAACCTTTTTCAGTCTGTACTATACGCCAGTGAGAACAAGATATACTGGAAGTTCTAGACATCCTATCTGTGTAGTTTTACCTACAATTAGACTACAAGAGATTAGATGACTAATGGTGAAGAAAGTTTACTTCTGTAACAAAATCTTAACCAGCACTGTAAACAGGAGAGCACAAGTATGCTCCTGGGGTGCTTTTACTCTGCATTTTCTTGGACAGACACGAGTATTAATACAGTTGTCATCCTGCGATCATTGAACTCGATGGATATAGGCTTAGACAACTTTAATTTTTTTTCTTTTTTACAACTTTGTAAGCATGTTTGGCTGAGACCTGGGATTAATTACAGAACAATCTCATATATATACTATATAATCTCTTTCCCAGGGACAGCTAAAAAGTCACTATTTTATTTTTATTTGTGTAAAAACTGTATAGCCTTCTTAGTATCATCATTACCAGGGAGTGCAGCATTTTCATTCCAGGCTGCAGAAGCCAGCTCAAGCACTTCCTGCTAAGTTCCCAGTGTAAGCATTAAGCGCCCTTCCCCTCAGACATGCCAGGGTGTCAAGAAGCAACCTGCTTGTATGTTCTAAGAAGACAAGAAGTGGTATTCTATTGCTCCTACAGAAAATCATCATCCATTGGCTTAGACTTGGGGAGGGGAGTGAAAGGGGGAATTTAAAAAACTTTCTGATGACCCATATGAAAACACGTTTTCCAAACAAGACTTAAACTTGCCTTGATTTTATGTCACACTTTGGTCAGCAGACCACAAACTGGGCTTGATGTGAAAACAGCTGGTTAATTTCTTGGAGCTTATTACTCCTAAAATGCATATTATTAAATGGCTAAGAAATATTCCTGAGCAACTTTAACTAAATCAAATATAGAACAAAGAAATATATAAAAGAATATGGAATGACTTTGATCAAATTTCAAAAGAAAATGCTCGCTGAAATAAAATTTAATAGATTTTTCCATTTCCCTTTACATTAAATAGTATGCACGATAAATTCTAGGTATCGGTGCCTGCTGTCCCAGAATACAAAGTGTCTGGGATTAGTCTGTGTGTGTGTGTTTGGGGGTGGATTAAGGGGAGGGGAAAATAAAGTGTCACTCTAGGCCTGAAGTCTTAACTGCCAACTGCAAACGTGAGACCGTTGAGTGTTTATACTTGGGGGAGTTTTTAGAAGCAAAGGGATTTTTAGATCAATACTCAATCTAATTAGATACCATAAATCTAAGAATACTGAGGACCAGATGCTTCAGAAAAAGATGTGAAGTGGCTATAATGGGCAAATGGAACAATCTATCCATATGAAGCCATTCACTTTTTAAATATAGGCACATTAATTGCTGATTTGCCTGGCAAACAAGGGTTTTTACTGTTTTTATATGTTATTGTTAGTAGCATAACTAGGTATCTGTAGTCATTTTTAAAGTATCTTATTAAGCTTGGAGTTTTAGCTCAAGACTGCAATTCCCACAGGTCAATTATATTTTGTATTTTAAAAGGGTTACCATTTTTACATTTGTTGCCTTCAGTTGTTGTTCTCTTATTTTTGTATTGCAAGACAAGATAAATGTTAAGTGCCTTATATTTTCTTTGTCCTTCATTTTACATAGCCAGTCATATTTTTCTTGTTTCTCTAAATGAAATTAATCCTGTTTGTTTTCTTTTCATCTCCTTGCATTGCCTCTGATGACTGTCTATGTACTTCTGTTGGGATCACATTAGCAAAATAACATTTTCATTCTTTTGAAGGAGGAAAGCAAAGACCATAGAGGGTTGTTCCCACACAATTTAATTTACCTGACAATAACTGATTTGAATGTATTGCTTTATGAATTTTGCCAGATGACAAGTAGGACACCTGATGTTATCTTTAAATGCTAAAGAAGGCTGTACAGAACTGTATTGACTTCTGCTAATATCGATCCATTTAGATTCTGTTTCTGTCCCGCCTCTGTACATCCAAATCACAGTTTGAGAGGTTTAAATTGTAGCACAGCTTTGGAATGGTCTGTTCAGAACACAGCCTCAGAGATGGTTGTCCCTAAAATGTTCAAGACTTGGCTAGACAAAGCCATGGCTGATCCGATTGTGATCTGGTCTCATGCTGGCCTTCTTCCTGTCAGAGCTGGGACGAGAGACATTCAGCGCTCCCCTGTGACCAACAGTTTTATGATTTCTCTCAGATGGGTTTTTTGCTATTTTGTTGGTTTTTTTCCTTGTACTTCTTAAATCTTCATGTTGCTTTGACTGCTCTTAAATACTACTT
Organism: Pterocles gutturalis; assembly: GCF_000699245.1. Taxonomy (NCBI): domain Eukaryota; kingdom Metazoa; phylum Chordata; class Aves; order Pterocliformes; family Pteroclidae; genus Pterocles; species Pterocles gutturalis. The sequence goes on from NW_010117366.1 coordinate 6,002, forward strand.
CTTAATGGATGTTTTCATTGTTCACTGGTTTTCAATACATCACTCTCTTGTCACTTCCTTTTCCATTCTCTATTTTGTCTGACACTGGAAGGATGTCTACTTCAAGAGACATTCCTTTTTATACCTCTCCTTTCTGTGCAACCCTAGTGTCTTTGTCCTTTTCTCCCTCTGTCCTTTGTCACTGAAAGCTAGTCTCCTTTTGCTTGGCTTGTGTTTATCGTGTTCACAAAACGGTCAAGAGTGAAGATGTAGATTCCTCATCCTCTGTTTAGAGTCTACCTTTAACTGTCATCATTTTCTGGCAACTATCTTGCCATCCTTTCAAAGACTGAAACATGGAATTAAAAAACATTTCTCTTTCCCCCTTTTCAGGTATTTCTTACAGACTTCTACCTGCCACATGAACCTATGACATGTGTGTTACTTTATTAGTTTTTCTTCTTCACATCATATTCTTTTTTTGTTTTGATTTGTTTTCCATTAAGTTATGTAAACTTCTGAATTTACTATCCCAAAAAATTACACTTGTCCTTATCTTAAAGGTTCAACTGTTGGGTTTTTTTCCAAATTAATTAAAAAAACCCCCCAAAAAACAACAAACACACAAAAAACCCTAGACCCCCCCACAAAACAACCTCGGAATGAATCTCCCTTTCCAATCTTTTAGTATATATTCTATTCTGGTTCTAAAGAACTGAGATTTTTTTAAAAAACAGAAATATTTAGTGTCAGCTTTGAAAATATCTGTAAGCCCACAGATCTCTAGTGGAGGACTGACACTGCTACATCTCTCATCCTTCCTTTATTCCTGGCTCTTAAGAAGAAATACTCCATCCTCCAGGATTTTTGGACCCCTCTCATTTTCCAATTATAACTTAGAAAAAAAAATCTGTTGAATATAAAATTATTATGGACTATACTACATTTCTCCCCTGAAGCATCTGGTCACTGTCAGAGGTTACCCCATTACCTAGCCATGCCAATACTCTACCTCTTATATTTTGGTCTCAGTCTGCAGAAATACTTGGCTTTGAACTTCAGCTAGCCCACACAGGGGCTAATTGCACTATCTTCAGCCCCATTGATTATTTAAATGGACCTCGATTTAGCTGAAAAATGCCTGACCTGACATATGGCTACAGCTGAGTCAATGACTGTGCCAGGATCCCCCTCCGACGATCATTGCATCTGTCAGTGTAAAAACAATGCTGTGTAGTTGAATGTCCATCTAAAACCTCAACTTCTGAAGGCTAGCAGAGTCAAGATTTGCATTAGGTGAGGATTACAGCTAAACAAAACTACAGTTGAATTTATCCTAAACAAAGGCTTTTAAAAATTATAATCAAAGCTTTGAGGCTAAAGATAGCAGTCAGAGTGGAAAAAGCAGATGCGTTTAGGGTTTACTATGTTCTAACTGAGTCTGCTTTGAGGAAGGCACTGCATCAGATGACCTGCAGAGGTTCCTTCTCAAAATTATTAATTGATCTTGAGGAACAAGACTGAAAGTGTCTCATCTTCTAACAGGTACAAACAAGGTTGAAAGTGACTTGTCTTCCACCAGGCATCTCGATTTTATTTGCCACACAGAAGGGGGGAAAAAGGACAATCTGTAGTATTGCACTCCCACTTGCAGTAATTTGGTTTATCTCCATTGTTTGAATACAAAACTTCCCTGTTAGAAAAATGATGCTTAGTGAGTATTGTAATATATCCCACAGCACAGAACTCGAGATATTTCCCATTGAAGTGGTGATTTCCTTCCACACACAAAGATATCTAGACTGGCCTTTAACAATAGCAGTGCATTGTCTGTGGGAAGGTAGTGGGCCTCCCGGGCAG
>NW_010117367.1:0-2249 GCF_000699245.1 Pterocles gutturalis
CGCCACGGTTTTACTCTGCAGGCCTGAGGGGACGGCTGGGGTCTTAAATGTGTGGCCAGCTTCCCCCTAAAACTTCTTGTAGAGGTTTTGCAGGTGCATTTGGGCTTCGCCGGTGGTGTGTGTGTGCTTTGTTTGAGGCCTTATTAAAACTGTTTGAGGATCTTTGAACGGTGCCCCTGGTATAACCCGGGGTTCCTCACCCCTCCCAGGTGGGACGCTGTGCACAGCGGTGAGAGGCTCACAGGGGAAGAAACTCCCTCGGTAACGATCGGGGTCTTGCGGAAACCTCTCAGTGCCGGCTGGCTCCGGCGGCTCTGTGGGGTTGCGTTGACATGCGGTGAAATGTGTGCTTCAGAAAGTGGGAAGCTAACGTGATGTATTATGAAGCAGTAACAAAAGGTGGGAAAGCCTAGATTGCTTAGTAGCAACGTTTTAAGTCTTCTGTGACAGGCACCTCTGTGTGAGGCACAAATACTGAACTGGTATAAATTGGAAGCTAAAAAATGGCCCGTCACTGCTGTTTAGAAGTGTACTTTTGTCTGAAAAAATTCCAAAGCCTGACTCTCAAGTGCTGTTTTGAAAATAGTATAAATGCTTTTGAAAACTCCTTTCTGGATATTGGGTCGTATTCATATGCTGGAATAGGACTGCTTTTATTATCAACACAGTAGTGTGTAATATATGAAGGCAGAATATTCTAAACGTGGCCATATTTTAGAACCTTACTTCGAGCCTGTTGCTTGGGCATGCAGTGAAATGTTTTCTTTATTCAGGCAAGTTCCACAAATTCTTTTATCACTCTTTATAATTGTAAAAAATGTAATAAAACTCGGGAAGAAGAGTTGTTGCCTTGCACCTTTAAAAGAAGTTCTGAAAGTTTGCAAAGTGGTGTTTTATACAGAGACTTAATGCACATCCTGGTTTTATAAATATGTCATTTTAGTAAACCTGAAGATTTTCTTTCTAGAAAGTACAGTGAAAAGTGTTTTTAATAGCATGCAGACAGCTACCAGTATCACCTTAATAACTTCTGTTTTGGAATCTGTTCTTTCTGTTCTGTTATTTTATGTTTAGGTGTTGATCAGTGCATCCAGAAATTTCTGGATGTTGCAAGACAAACTGAATGCTTTTTTCTACAAAAAAGACTGCAGCTATCGGTCCAGAAACCAGAGCAAGTAATTAAAGAGGTATGTTTAAATTATTTTAGCTGTGTTGTGCTAGGTCAGATAAGCTGTGTACCAGTACAGTTAATTACCTTGTTCACATTAATTTTGGGTTTCTCAAAATGATGCTGTATCTTAAGTTGGTAGAACTTGACTCTCACTATGAACCTGGAGAAGGTGGCTGCTCCGTGGAGTGTTGGAACACAGTTTATAGTTTAATTTGAAGAAACAAACTAGATAGTCAGATTCTGCTGGAAGTAATGAACTTTGAAATACATGACCTAGGGAAATGGAACTGGTGCATTCACAGTGTTTTCCCTCTGTTTTATTGGACACTTTTCCATTATTAGAATCTGCATAAGATCAGCTTGAAAACTCAAGACAAAAAAATTACATGTTCTTTATGTGAGGTGGTTATTCTTTTGAATACTGTCTATTTAATAACACACATTTTTTTTTATCCATAGGACGTTTCAGAATTAAGAAACGAATTGCAGAGAAAAGAAGCATTAATTCAGAAACATTTGAGTAAACTGCGACACTGGCAACAGGTCCTGGAAGATATCAGTGTACAGCACAAAAAGCCTGCAGAAATGCCTCAAGGCCCATTAGCTTACCTAGAACAGGCATCTGCTAATATTCCTGCTCCAATGAAGCAAACGTGATCTTTGATTTTACATATCTGAATATTTTCAAGAATGCAAAGCAGTAGTATTAGTTTTACTTTGTATGCTTTTTGTATAATGCAATTTTTACTACAAATATAAATAGTTGAGAAATAAATTATCTTTTTTTTTTTTTTTGCAAAAGTATGGATTGTTTTTTTTATTTCAATGGAAAATATGCAGTGTTGCTATTTAGGATGCTTTCTGGTAAAGTGTGTTTTCCAGAATAGATCCTGTTCCTTTTAGAAAGGGTAGCCCTAGCTTTCCCCTAACTATATCCTTGCTGGTATGATGAAAATACTTGCAAACATTACTGTTTGGTTTTACTGAAATGTTTTGTAATCCAGTAATTGTCCCTAAGTACCACTGTAGAAGCACCCTTAAATAGTTTCTAGGTCACAGAATCACAGAATGTTAGAGA
>NW_010117368.1:0-8308 GCF_000699245.1 Pterocles gutturalis
ACAGAAATTTTCACTTCTGAGAAGAGAGATCTGAGGCTGCCTTCTGTTCAGGCCAGTATGGTGACTGAGTGGAAAATTTCACTCCCCAGTTTCAGTAAGATGCAACTTAGGCTGGTTCTTGCAAATAGTTGTAAAAGGAAAGTTACTGCAGGAGAGCTCTGTAACCAAGAGGTCTCCATGGACAGCCTGTCATCCTAATGAGAGACACTTCTTAATTAAGCAAAGATGCTGCATTGTAGCTGAAGCAATTCCTAAGTGTCCCAGCTTCCCTCATCACATCAATGTGTCTGGAGTTACAGAGCTCCCAACAACAAGAGGTTTTAGAGGATTTCAAATTAATTATAAGTCTAAAAGTTCAACACCTGAGCATGCGCAGCATGGAGAGAACACATTTCAAAATGCATTTGGAGAGCATTAACACAGTTTTGTACTATTGCAAAGATCTGTGAAAGGAAGAGTGCGGGTAGCATCCCAAGTATCGCTGCAAAGACTGAGATCCGCACGCTTCTGTGAGAAGCTCAACTTTACTTGCAGGCAAATCAATTAAGAAGCAGCCCTGGCAGCTCAGCTTAACCGATTTCCTGTTTGAGCACCTCTGTTACACTGATTTCATTATTTAACTTGTTCTGATTAATGGGAAAAACAGAAAGAATCCATGGTCAAAATATTGGACAAACTGTTTAAGCTAATGAGGGAAGACACTGGTGTTTGTGAAGCAGCTGACAGTGAGAGCCTGGAGGAGAAAAGGAAAACAGCTGCCTGCAGATAAACACTAAATTCAAGCACAGGAGCAAAGTGAAGGGGAACACGCCAGTGTGCTTCAACGTATCAAGTGGCAACACAGGCAATTGAGAAATGCTGCATGAATATTGATCATCTTACTCAGCTGATTAATACCCTTAGGTTATGTCTACACCAGTGCGTAATATAGTCCCTGGGAGTGAACCTGGGTGCTCAGTTCCTGATCATCTGCTCTGCATAATGTATTAGTGTATGATATTCTATACTACATTCTGGAGTAAAATGGTTTGCAATAGTCCATATTCAGTAACTAATCTCTCCTCAAGGACCACCAGTTGAACAAGGCTGTACACCAGGGTACCCTGCAGGAGCCACATGTCCAGGAGACTAGGGCGCAGGTGCATCAAAACCAACATGTGGTCTGGGCCATGTCTAGTTAGCTGGCATCCTGCCCTTTTTGGAACATGAAAGGCAGATCTCCAAGAAATCAAGCAACAGAGTTACAGGCAAGTCCTCACAGCATTTTTGGTTGCCTTTCCTCAAAAGAGGCTGGTCTCAAAGTAGCTCACTGCTCATTCTTCCTGCACCTTTATGCATGACTAAGAGAGAATATGAAAGGTGTCTAAATTCTGTCCTAGAATATGACCTCAGATGTTGTTTCTTAGGTCTCCCCCACCCCCAGGTAAGGGAACCAATTAAGCTGAATCGTATGCTGTGGGCTTTGAACTAGGGAGTTTGTAACAACTGAACAGAGAGACCACAAAGTGCCCTAGCTTGACATGGCAAGAGTGAACAGACTGTGGACAGAGGGGTGTGCACTGCGTAGAAGCAGTGTCTATCTGGACTCATTGGGTGCAGATAATGCCCATCAGCCGGTTTGCCATGTGCCTAGTTTGAAAAATAAACAGAAGCAGTGTTAGAGCAAGAGACTGCCAAGGAGTTCACCTGGGGCTAGGGGAATGCAGAAACAATAAAGGCACTGTATCAGGCTTTTCCAGGTCTAGTCCTCCCTGGAAACATTAAAAAAAAAAAAAAAGTAACAAACATCTTAAATTATGTGTTTCTTGTGAATTAACAGCAATATTGGCTACATTATTTATTTCCTTTTTGGCTTGTCTGTTCTCCTCTGACACCAAGGCTCTCAGTCGTACGTACACTACTGCTTGTGAGGCTGTGGTCTAGACTGGATGAATGTGGTTTAAGATGAACTCTCCAAAGTCTGTTATTTAAAAAACGTGGGTCATCTTATAGATGTGACCTAGGGCACAGCCATGGGAGCTGTCAATCAGCACACCTGTGTTAATTCAGGCTCTAGGGGGGAAGATGGGAGTAGTGTGAGACCAAATAAATTACTTAAACCAGATCTACTGCCCATGGAGCATGAAGCTGTGCCCTCTGTGACAACAATTGGTAGCTAAGGGACGTATGGATGTACTTGCATTATTCAGCCGGTAATTCTAGTCACATTCCTTCTTTTCACAGCTTGCTTGTTTCCTTGGGATCCTGTGCTCTTCAAGCTGGGTGTTCTCTTTGCCCTTAGTGATATCCCCCATTTTGGAGCTCACCTCTGTGGGAAACCTCATTATTAGCATTAGGCCTATATGCTGTGCTCAAAATAAAAATTCTACAGCACAACAGATTTGATCACTTCATTTTCTTGCCTAAAGCATGCTGTGATTTCTTCCCCTGTTGGGCTCTGTGGGTGGAACAGGCATTTCAGTATACACTGACACGTTCATTAGAGGGAGTTCTTCCGTGCTAGAGATACTAACATATTTGTTATTACTGCCAATTCTCTCCTCCTCCATACCAAGTGGTCGCCTGAGCTAGAATTCCTTTTAAGGACAGACTCCCAGTAGTAGTAAACTCCTCCTCAAAGTGAAGAAGATCTCTTCAGAGGTCAGCTTCTTCTGCTTTCTCAGAATCCTGACTCCCCCATATTTCTTAGAAAGTCATTATTAAAGATGTCAAAACCACTTGCAAAAAAATCACGGAAATTCTATAAATCAATGTCATATTTACCTCTTCATGACTGTTAACAACTCAACACCATACCATGTGAGTTAAAAGGTTTTATGCAAGCAAAAATGTTTAACATTTAATATAAAATCAAAGTTTGACATAGCTTATTTTTCAAAATAATCCTTTTTCTGTACATCAACTGACAATTAGAAGACCACAATTAAAAAGTAATCCTAAATACTTTTAAAAGCCTTATAAAAACATTCATAAAGTGCCACCACAAATGCACCTAAACAAGAATCTGAGACATACCTATTAGGATGTTGATTTACTTAATTGCTGCTGGGGACTAAGCTGTCAGACAGCAGCATAATTTGTGGAACTGTAAATTTTACAACCATACAATCCAGCAAAAATACTGTTCCATAGACATGGCCCCAACAGAGCATCAGCTGGGCCCACAACATGTATGCAGAGGCACCCTGCAGAGTGTTGTGGGGTTTTAAAATAAATAGATGCTAACACCACTTAAACCCAAGAATACCGAGAAGCGGGATATGTGGATTCTAAAGGGAGCGATCATCCCGGGCTGTGGCCTCACCACAAGGGAAGACCCCAGCAGCTTATACAGAAAACAGGTACAAATTTTAGCTGCTTTTTACTGGGATAAAAATCACTCCCCACTAGAAATAACATGAAAAGGCACTGATCCTTGGAACGTCTCTATGTTGTCCTCTCTGGCCTTGAACGTACCATACTGTAAGCACCTTTCTTTTCCCTGTCCCCATGAGCGGCGCTCAGAACCACCATACCACAGTGCACGTGCACTAGTTCGTTCGGCAGCAGTCTCCCTCTTTGCTCGAGTGTCTGGGCAGTGCTCACAAATAGATCTACTCAGAAGAAAAGGGGACAGGCTCTGAGGGCTCCCTCCCGCAAAATTCATGCCCTGGATGAAGTGTACAAGGAGCAGCTGTGTGTCTTCCCAACACCAGCTAGCTACCTATGGTCCATACGGCCTTCTCCTCTCCACCAACTACTCTGTATGGTGCTTCTGGTGGCGCACCAGCTGGGGCTGGAACCGAAAGCTTTCCCCGCACTGGGTGCAGTGGTATGGCTGCTCCCCAGTGTGGATGCGGGTATGCTTGATGAGGTTGGAGTTGCCACTGAAGCCGCGGCCGCACTGGCTGCATTTGTAAGGCTTCTCGCCCGTGTGGGTACGAGCGTGGTTAATGAGGTCTGAACTCTGCCCAAAACGTTTGCCACACTGCCCACAGGCGTAAGGCCGGATGCCATCGTGGGCTCGCTGGTGCTGAAGGAGGTGGGAGTGTTGGCTGAAGCTTTTCCCGCAGGCTGGGCACTTGTAGGGCCGCTCGCCTGTGTGCATACGCTGGTGTTTGATGCAGGTGGAGCTGTCGCTGAAGATCTTCCCGCACTCAGTGCACACGTAGGGTTTGAGCCCAGTGTGGATGCGCTGGTGCTTGAGGAGGTTAGAGCTTTGACTGAAGCTCTTCCCACACTCGGCACAGGTGTACGGTTTCTGGCCCGTGTGGATCCGCCGGTGCTGGATGAGATGGGAGCTCTGGCTGAAGCCCTTGCCACACTCCCCACACAGGAACGGGCGCTCCCCTGTGTGCATTCGCTGGTGCTGGATGAGGTGGATGCTCCTACTGAAGCCCTTGCCACACTCAGAGCAGATGGTGGGCCGCTCTACACGAGGGACTCTCTGTGAAGCTGCTGCCACCCTTCTCTCCTGTCTTTTCGTCAGGCTGATATCAGAGCAAGGCAGTTCAGCCTCCTCTTCCTCCTCACAGCCACCTTGCTGAGCCTCTGAGAAACCGTGCTGACTTCCATGGCTGTCCCCAAACTGTTCCTCTCCTCCTCTGGGCCCTGCTGCCAAAATGTCCTGCAGATCTGCACTTGCAAGGTGATCTGGAAGGGCACCTAGCTCACCACCTGGAAAAAAATGTATCACTCTAACTGTGATTCTTGCTGGGAAGTGGCACAGCAGAGAACAGGCAAGCTGTTCTCCTAGGGAGCCTGGTCTGTACCATGTAGGAGAAGCAGTAAAGGGAAGACTGGGAGCAAACAGAAACCTAGCTGCAGGAGAGGCTGTATGGCCTCGTCATGCAACCCAGAGCAGATGTGCCACAAACAGCAGAGCCAAGGGCAATGCTACAAGTGTCTCCTTGTCCCCAAGAAATCTTCACACCTTGTCTTCTTAATATTCTGTCTTCTTATACACACTCTTAGCAGCAGGCTGTTACAGACAAAGGCAGGCTGTCTGCCTGTCCTGAGGGGGAAAGAGCAGGTCTCAAAATGAGCTGCATGGAACAAAGTGGCTTAAAAATAACACTGAGGCAGCTCAAAGAGCATTTTGCTTGCTCTGTGTTTATAAACTTATCTAACTTATTCCTCACCCATGTGTGTCTCCTCCAAGTCCTCATGATCTTGTTCTTCTCCTTGGTCCATCTGGGCAGTTACGTCACGTTGAGCAACCAGGAATCCTTCTTACATAAGCAGACAAAAGTAATCTTAGTTGAATATTCAGCATGAGCTTGTCATATGTCTTAAAATATACTACACGTGCTGAATATGGGGAACAAGCAGAGTGGTTGCATAAAAGAATGGAGTCAAATGAGCAACAAACATTGATGGACATCCTGTGCACTACTGAGGTATCTGGTGTCACTTTCCTTAAAGGACATTCAAGGTTGCAACTCTTCTGATAAGTGATATATATTAGGACATACACCAGACATGCTGGACTCAGAATTGGTTGACAACAATCATAGATAAAGGTGTAAGCAAAGAGCAAAACCCAGCCATACTTACTTTCCTTTAATAATGACAGACAAAAGATTAATTACTCTCCTAAGATTATTTTAAATGGAAAGTTACTCTTTAGTCACCAGAACCTGATTTTCTTACTTGCTACCTCATGTCTTCTTTCTCCTCCAAGACTCTCAGGCTGAGGCAGCAAAAACCAACAAAAGAGGCAATTTTATGTCTTGTCTACTCTAGCTGGATTCTGTTAGTTCCCAGCCTGGCATCCCTACTGAGCTCCAACAACTGTCATGAATGCAACTGTTGGGCAGGGTCCTCTTACAAACACTATGAGCACCAAACACAAGAATTGTTCCTTCAGTATTTACTATTTTAAGGCCAAAACCAGCCAAACAGTAAGCAACAGCAGTAAGCATCAAGATGGCAGGCATTAGCAGTTGCTGCAGAAAAAATATTTATAGTCTCTTAATACCAGTTTGCACTACTTCAAAAATATACTCCCTGAACTCTGTCCAACTTCTCTGGACAACCAGTACCTCTGGACAACTACTCAAGCTCCAGATGGAATTGACTAACTGGACAGATGGGCGCTGGTGCAAGCACTGTAAACTGATGGGTGCCTGGTCCTGGACCACTTCATCCATCACCAACAGCTATTTAACAACAAGTAATGGGTAATAAGGCATTAGATCGTGTCAGAATCAAGGACACAACTCAGATGAAGGAAATGGTTTTGGACCTCAGATGTCAGGGATTACAAAACCACCAGTCTTGAAATCTTTTATTCTATGAGGAAAAGCTGGACAGAAAGAAAGAGAGCAAGCAAAAAAAAAAAGACTGCAATCTTGAACTGCAGAACCATGAAGAAAAACAAAATCAGAAAGCAAAAAAGAAGCCTTAGGGGAAAAAAAAGCAGCCTTAAAAGGTAATAATTTGAGTCCCTACTTTAAATATTTGCTGAACGCTGAAGTGGACCACCCCTGCAGATGGATAATTTCTAGCAGTTCCAAGCCAATATACAAAGGGAGTTTGCTTTCTGCAGCCCTACAGCTCTCAGGACTTCGTCACTACCAAGAATTTCTGCTTTAACAGTTTGGCAGTACAAGCTGCCCAAGCTATCTGCCTGCTTAAGTATGTACCAGATGGCCCACCCCCGCCCCAGAGCAGGAGTCAAAACCCAAACTCCGCACACAGACCTTTCCCCCAGGCAGCTAACCACAAACAGCAGGGTTTCTCTCTGAAAGCTGTCAACAAACAGGAACTATGGAGGAGCAAATCCCTCAGTATTTCAGAGGTGGTACCAGCATCTCACAAATGTCCAACAATCACCACCCGGGGAAACATCTAAGCAAGCAGACAAGCTAGAAGAAAGAGTTCCCTTCTGACCCTGCAAAAACTTCCTAGCTCGAGTTGCTATTGCCACACTGCTGCTATGCTCAGATTTGCTATGGCAGCTCAGCAGAAGGCGGATAATCCTTATAAAATTAACAGGCTAGTCTGGAGTGAGCAAGTTTGTCTTCCTTTGTCTGTGAAAAGAGAACACAAACCTCATCAACAGAGGGGACCCTACTTCAGGGATTTCATCTGTGACTGACATACATTGGGCATATTGGGTTATTGCCTGAATGTGGAAACCAAAACAGGCAGAATGCCTGTGTATGCAGGTGTGTGGGGTTACTGTAAGCAACATCCACAGCTTTACTAAAACAAGATATGAAGGGCCTAATTGGAATCTAATTTGGACTGCCAGCAGGGGCTTTGCAAACACACCATACTGTTCCAGGGGCCCTGGCTTTAGTATTGTGATAGCATATACAGATTTTGTAGCTGGGTCCTACAATTTATGTTCTTTACCTTGGCTACTCATTTGCTCTTCCAACTGCTCAGCTCTGTATTCCTCCCATGGCTGTACCAAGCTGTGAAGGTTATGAGACTCCTATTGCAGAGCTCCATACTTTCAACTTCTTGTGCTCCTGAAATGCTGTCAGTGGCTAAGTGCTCTCTGTATGGCCATGCCAGGCACAACAGCACAAACCTGCAATTCACAAGAAGGTGATCAAATCTTCTTCTCCCCAACTATTATCTGGGATAGATAATGCTTGCTTTAGTACAATCAAAAGGTGAAGACATTTTTTATCACAGAAAACAGTTACATTATGCAGCTGCTCACATTTCTCTTGGGTGTGATGAAAGCCCCCTCCTTCCCTGTACTACCAGATTTGTTCATGAAACAAAGTGCTTGTCAGTGGCTGCCTTCCTGTCCAGCTCTGCGCCCAGCCTGGATGCTGGCGGGGCGCGGGGAGACAGACACAAGAGGCGGAACGGGAGGGCCACTGCAGAGTGCACTGCCAAGGGCACTCAAAGGCAGTGGGTGGGTGTGAGGGGGCAAGTACGTTATCATTGTTGGGAACAGGGATTTTCCACAGAGGAGGGGCAGGTGGGAAAACCTGCCTCTCTGCAGCAGCGATCACAGAGGCACTGGGTGGAAACTGGGGAACGATACACATTTTCTCTGTGACAGGTGACAGGGATGGAGAAGGGGAAACTGCATGACAGGGAAGGGATGAAAGGAGACAAGGATGACAACTACAGCAGAGTAGCGTCTGTAAAAGGGGCAAGTTGGCCTCCCTTTCTCCGAACTGCCTTTTTTTCTTCTCCTCCGGGTAGCTCCTTCCTCCACAGTGCCGACAGACAAAGGCTCTGACACGGGTTTAAAGCCCGGCTCTCACTGCGCTTGGCCTCCCCGAGAGCCGGCACATACCCGCTCGGGCATCCCCGGCCCTGCCCCTCACTGCCGCCCTGTCCCCCGGCCTAGCAGCTG
>NW_010117369.1:0-17236 GCF_000699245.1 Pterocles gutturalis
CTGACCGGCCAGGCTGGTTTTCCCAAGCTGGGCCCTGCCCGGGGCAGTGCCAACCCCCATGTTCCGTGCCCCCTGTTAAATACGTTATTGGCAGAGGCGCCGATTGGCTCAGCCCTGGCCTGGGGTGGGTCCAGCCTGGAGCTGGGGAAACTTCCAGCAGTTTCTCACAGGGGCTAGGTCGGTGGTACTCCTTCCCCCAGCCCCCGGCTGCTACAACCTTGGAGCCAGGGGTGGGGGTGAACCCTTAGCAGTCACTGACAGGAGCCACCACTGCAGCCCCTCCCTTGCTACCAGCAGACCTGGAGTCAGGGGAAACCTTTAGCAGCTGCTTACAGGAGCCATTACTGTGGCCCCTCCCTGCTTCCAGACAAACCCACCACACAAAACCATAACACTGTTCTATTAGTTCAACTTCATCCCAGCCTGATGCTGTTGAAGGAAGAGACCTCCTGCTATGTTAAGCAAAGGTCACTGTTGTCTGAAGCAACTGTAACAAAAGAATCTCTTTTTAAACAAGTTCCACTTGGGTCTCTCTTGTCCCCCAAAGCAGCTGACAACTTGCCAGACTCACAGTGCATTTGGAATAGAATAAAGAGACAGAAGAGCAAAACCTTGCCGACAAGGTAACTCTGCTTTGTACTCTCCCAGGTTGGAAAAACGGTTGATTTAGATGACTGGTACCCTGAGTGCTAGCTTGGAAGAGCTTTTTTTTTCTCCCCCATCTGAGTGTAGTGCACATTATTAGTTATCAAAGGATACCTATGCAAGCACAGATGTTTTTGGAAACAGAGTGACTTTAGCAGGATTGTGCCAAGGTTTATGGAGTCAGTTTTAGTCAAACAGACACAAGGGGAAAATATTCCATATCCTCCCCTTGCTCTTGGTTCTAACATGACCTCCAGGAGTTTGCAAAGATCAGACTGTGTTAAAAGAATGGCAAAATTCACCACGGGTTTATAAATCCCTCCAGGCCCTTCGAAGTTTGTGCTTACTGCCAGGCAGAAGGTGACATTTGCCAGCATGTTTTTATGACTGACTTTGAGAATATACAGAGTAAAAATTCAAGATTTTTTTCCCATGTTCAGCAAAACAGCAATTTTGCCTCGCTCTCCGCTCTTAGTCACCAGAATTCCCTTACGAGTCTAACTTGCCCCATGGGGCAAGCCTGCACAAGTCCTGCAAAACTTGAGCTGCTTCCATCCAGTCTCCTTATTGCTGCAAACTGCTGTGAGCTTTGGGAGTCTGTATCCTGGGGGGGTAGGAGCATCTTCAGCTTCTCAGGAGATCTGAAATCCAAAAAGTTGAAACCACCAATTTAAAAAAATGCAGCTAAACATCTTTTCTGGACAGTAAGAATTACGTGTAGACAAAGGTTGTTCCATATCAATTGACATTGGCTTCAGAAACTAGTGCCAGGCATGTTTAGTTTGCTGGTATAGACAGAATTATGATGCAGACAGTGCAATAGTTTATTTTGTAAGGATGAGCTTAAGAGGGAAGGGACCCCACTTGCTTTAGGAACCCCTCAAAGGTAATGATCTTCCCCTCTCTCCCACCCACTCCTCCTTAGAGAGTCCAGACCTGCTCCTCTTGAAATCAGATGGTATTTTAGATAAGTCGGTTTTTTTCCCCTTACACTTGTAGCTGCTGAATTTGTCTCTCCCAACACACTGGAGATGATCTAGAGGATAAATGGGTAGCTGAGGGCCTTCAGGGCTGAAGTTTGGTAGAGGGAGATCCAACTGGGGCAGGAACTGAAAGGGCAGCTACCTTGGAGGCAGTCAGCAATAGGATAAGGAGGAGAGGGAAAGAAGACATTCAGTCGTGGCAGGTTTTAGTAGCAGGTCAGAGTTCTGTGCTGCTCTGTGTCTGTGAAATTATATAATCATTCTAAATAAGACAGAAGAAGCCATTAATAAGTAAACAGTGATGAGGAAGATCAGAGAGAGAATGAAATGGCTGGTGGTGTTCATGTCAGAGAACTGAAATATTTGTGGAGGATGGATGGTTTGCAGAAAATCGAGCATTCCCTTTAGATCTGCAGCTGTGGTGGGACAGTTCTCTACTGCTGCCAGGTTCAGCTTGCAGAGCAGGCAGCAGTGGAGGGACAGCGGGTGAGGTTGCATTACCCTTTCTGTGCCAGCATCTGCTTTGTCAATACAAGCTTAAGTTGGGCAGAGCTTTCCTCATTGTAACAAATACAGACCTAGTATCCCTCTCCCTGTGTGACCATTTTCTAGAAATGGTTTCTACCTCTCCTGGGGTTGAAGGATGCTCTCCAGGTAACGTATCCATGATACTTTGGCTTCTGCTTGAATCCACTGGGTGCTGGCGGGGAAGGGGGGTCTCCATCAGCCCACAGCCTGCCAGAGCTGCTCGACCTCTCACAAATGCATGTCTCTTTTTTCCTTTTTTTTTTTTTGACATGTACAGTGGTTTCTCCACAGCTGTGTCTCCCCCCAGATGAACTGTGTCTGCCTGCCAGCTGTGCAGTGGAGTAGCAGGGCAGTGAGGACTTGGCTGTTTGATAGTACAACTGCCTACAGACCTCAGGAGAAATTATTAGGGCAAGGGCATGAATGTCTTTTTTGTGAGGAAGGAGGTATAAAGGTTGTGACATGTGAGAGGGCTGCCCATGGGGTGGGCAGAGTCTGAGGGAGGGAAGAGGAGCCGGAGATGGAGGGTGGTGGTGGTGGCCAGGCTCTGTGGCTGGAGGGAGACATTGAGTGCATCATGCAAAGTGCAGGCGAGCCTCTCCCATGCGATGGGCAGTGTCTCTGTGAATCGCCGTCAACGCAGATGAAATTTCACACCACACAAATTCATGAATTTAAAAGGGGAGGGAGGTGGTTAGAGAAGCAGGAGAGGAGGAGGGGGAGGGAGAAGACTCAGCCTGGTCTGGCACCAGCGCCTCCTGCTAACGCCACAGGGAAGGTGGCATCCTTCCCCAGCATTCTCTCTGGCCCCTGCGCTCCCTGCTCCCTTTCACTTTGGTCACGTCTTCTGGAGGCAGCATGCTCTGTTTAGAGCTGTTTATAAGGTGCTGGTTTGTTCTCTGTCTCTTCATCTCCTTTCTCAGAGTGAGTATCCACTCCACTGCTTTCTGTTTTTTAACCTCTCGTTTTTCTCCAGCTCTCCTTCCCCAGGCTGCTTTACCCCTTGCTTCACCTGGTCCCTCTCCTCTATTCCCTTACCCTGATGGCCTCCTGTCCTGCACTACCTGCTCTCCTGTCTCTCACCTCCACTCCTGCCTCCGATCCTCTCCTCATTTTTTCCACCTTTTACTTTCCTCCCACCTTTATTACCTCTTAACTCCAGGAGTGTCAACCCCTACCATCTGTCTCTTCTTTCAGTCCTCCCTGTGCTGTCTTCTGTGTACCAAGCAAGCACATCTCTTCACACAACAGCTCAGAGGGTACCAAGGTAATACGTTTATACCCATCACAGCATGAGGCAGAGTTTGGTCCTGTGGCCTTCTCGACCAGAGATGACATGTGCTGTGACCCTACAAGGGCACTGGGGTGCCTGATTTTGCTCCCATTCCCTTTCCCTTTGGCTGCGAGAGGTGAATGGAGCTTCTCATCCCTTTATGAGTCCCACTGGCCCATAGTACAGAGCCACCAGAGGAGCTACAGAAATCTCCTGCTGGCCTCTCTAGGAGCAAGTGAATGTTGAGTCAGACACAGAGGCCACAGGTGGTCATTTCACCAGCAGCGGCAGGTGCTGTGTAAAACAATGACAGTGTTGTGATGCTGTGGGTCACCCATGGACTTCAAGTAGGGTATGGCAAATGGAAGCTGGTGTCCAGGATGCTTGTTGAGATCTGGAGTCTAAAGAATTAAACACCCCCTTCCTCTCTGGGATACCACTTGCTTTACCCCAAGTAGGGCTGGTTTATCAGGGTTAGGAAACCTAGAGGCAGGACCTGAGCTAAACCTGGTGCCCTAGGCCAGCTGCCCCTTGCATCTTGTCATGCTGCAGGAGCCCCACATCCAGGTGGTCCTGTGGTGCTGGTGTCCCTGGGCTTGCCAGGCACACCTGACCGTGGGTACAGCGCCGCAGCTGAAATGCTGCAGACAAGCAGGTGCCTAGAGCCCAGGACAGCCTTGTGCTACCTCTGCTCTGAAAACAGAACAAAACCTTCACCCTGCCTGGTCCAATTCTTGCCTGCATAAGCAGTGTTACATGGGCATATCACCAGGAGTTTGGGACCTGAAGCAAACTGGGATATCTCTGGAGGATGCTGAACTATACCCTTTAATCGGAAGACAAGAGAAATTATCTGGCTTTTGAGGACAGATGCCATCTTAATCTTGTTTTTCTCCTTTCTGTCCTACCTCTCCTGAGGTTGTCTTCTTTTTGAATCAACAGGGCTAAATTCTGCCCTGATGTAAATCTCTGCTGATATAAATTGGTATGATCTTGCAGCAATCATTGGAGTGGCTATGGATTTATGCTAGCTGTTAGTGTGAGTAGGATTTGGCGCATGGAGTGTGGTAGCCATAGCTCACTGTGTCGTGCTCTGCATTTCCAACCAGCACTGCAGGTGATAAGCAAATGCTGTTGAGAGGTGAGAGAGTCCCTCTCGAACCAGAAGAGGCTTCCCCTGGATGTCCTTTGTGTGGCCAAGTTAGCCAGCTGGGCTGCAATTTTGGGATGGACACTGTAAAAAGGTCTTAGCCCACAGGGTCCCACAAATGGGGTGGAAAATTTTAATTTAATACATTTTTGCATCTCACACTTTAGGGAAAACAGGATAATGCATTTGTAACTGCTATTTCCCACGGGTGCAGTATAATATATACATTATAGGCCGTGTGCGGCACAGGGGGATGAGTCATACGCGTTTGTGACTCTGTGGTCTCAGTGCCTGGCCAGGATGGACTCTGCACCTGCCACTTTGGGCTCTCCTGGCAAGGTGCAGCTCACCCCAGGTGTGCTTCAGATCTGCTCCTCCACCGTGCTCTCCTGTGCCCAGCTACCCTGGTCCAGGAGGATTAGGGTGGGAGGGACATTGCGTTTCCAGCAGCCCTCTTGGACGTGCTGAACTGGGAGGCTGTAACAGCAATACATGCAATCCCAAAGCCATGGTGATAATTTTTAAGTGGCTCCTGTCCTGTTATCCTTCTCCCCCTCTGAGCTTTCTCCTCTACCTCAACCGCATTACAGATAAAAGGGTTAAGAGCTCACTTGGGCCCCCTGCTCAGAGAGAGGGCAGTTGCAATGTTGTATCTAGACCCAGTGAGGATATATATAAATTCCCTCCGTCTCTTCGGATCTATTTATAGCACGGCAGGCAGTGGCAAAGGCTCTCCTCAAGGCTTCATCTCCTACAAACAGTCTTCACAGACAGCAGAGAGATAAATTTAGCACACGAGATTTCTTAAAGAGCCAGCAGCTCTGCGGGGCTGCTTGCCTGCTGTGCTACAGCCCCCACCCCAATTCCCGCACTGGGGCAGCTTCTCCTGGGGGTGCTTGCCCCCCTGCCTTCCCCCCTTTCTATCCAGCTCTACCCATTCTCTCCCCCTTTCTGGTCTCTTTTTCTATCATTGATGGGGTTTTTTTTCCTTCTTTTTTGCTGGTTCACCATCTCATCCTCTCTGCTTTCTTGTTTTTCTTTTTTTCTTCTCTTTTCTCTCTCCCAGGCCACAGGGCTCAGAAGATAACGCTTTCTCGTTAACAGTTCACTGGTTATGCCTACATAGTAAAAAAAGTGTAGCTTGATTAATGCCTTCCAGATGGTTAATTGAAAAAAAAAGGGGGGGGGAGGAGGGGAATGCACCAATCTCTCCCCCCTTTTCAGCATTCTGCACACATACATTGCACAGGAAGAAAACTGCATTAAAGGGTGAGGGAAGCAACATATTTGAGAAATAGGGGAGGCCTGTTAGCTCCAGGGCAGCATTGCCAGGCTGGTGATTTAGATGTTGATTTGCTCAGTCCCTGCTTCATGTTTTCTTCCCTCACCTATCCCACCCCAAAATTCCCTATCCCGGAGAGCGATGCTCCTTCATGTACAACATGTAACACACACAAGCCCTCCTCACACCCTCATGTGAACCCCACCACAGGCACTGTGCTGCTCTGCCCCCACCTCGTGCTCTGATACCCCAAAACAACACCAACCCTCAGTCTCTCCCCATATTCATTTTTCGGGGGGATGCACACACACCCCTGTGTGTCTTTCATGAATTGTGATCGTGCGATTGGTTGCACAAGAGTGACATTTTACCAGAGCCATGAGCCACACGAGTGGAAGGATCCTGTCAAGTGGGGTCTGAGCTTTTGGACTTGGTAGTGCCCGAAGTGGGTGCGAAGGAGGGGGCATGGGCGAGAGGGGGGATGCAAGTAGGGTCATTGGGGCAACTTGGGAGGAAAGGAGGGTGATAATGTGGTCTGCTATTCTTCTCCATAAGTCATTGCTGGGCAACTTAATCAATGCATCTCCTGTCTTACGAGCACATGTAGGCTGTTTCCCTCTCCCTGCCTCTCCTCTTCCCCCCCTGCCCGTAGCTCTACCTACTCCCCGTTTCTTTGTCTTTCTCAAGGGAGAGACAGAGGAGGAACACAAATCCCTCCCCACCATTAACAGAGATACTGCTTTGCTGACGTGAGTCATGAAGGGTTTAAGCCATGCAGTTGAGGGTGAGCTGCATCCAGCCTCCCGCCCCACACACCTCCCACCACGGATCTCCCTGGTTTCCAGGGAAACAGCGGCCCCAAATGCTGCCTGACTTTCATGTCTGCCTTTCATTTCTCCTTTTTTTTTTTTTTTTTTTGTAAGAAAAAACACACAACTGATGTTTTTTCTCCCTTCCCCTTTCAGGATAACCACCACGGCCGCTTGCATGATGGACCTGCGGAGGTACCCCCTGGACCAGCAGAACTGCACGCTGGAGATCGAGAGCTGTGCGTATGCCTCGCGCCTGCCCTCCGCCCCACAGTGCCACCCAATGTCACCCAGCCTAGCCACAGCGGTATCCCCCGCTCATGGGATACCTCCCAGAGGTGTTACAGGCCATCCCTCCTGGAGGATGTCCCCTGGGGTGGGACCAGGCTCCCTCATCCAAACTCTATCCTGAGGGGACCTCGTGGGTGAAATGCCCATGAAAATGGAGCTCTAGCAGCAGGCTGGTCATTAAAATCACTCTCACCTTCAGGAGGGTTGTGGAAGCCTCCCTTAGCCCTAAGAAAGCCTTGGGAGCCTGCCCTCGCTCGTGGCTGGCCCCACTCGGTATGGGAGGTGGGACTCAAGCCCTCACACAATTCCTCCGCACCTGAATCTTCCCTTGACTCCTATGGAAAGCCTCTCCTGACTGTGTTGGCGTAGGAGGTCGTGTTCTCCCTCATAAAAATGCACTACAGTATCCCCACAGGGGTGGTCCAGAGCAGCAGCTCTCACAGTAATGATGATGCAGCTTCAGTGGTGATTATCAGAGAATTACTTTTTTCATAAAAGAGATCCCACAGCATCCATAGTTGGAAGGCACTGTGCTGCCTTACCAGCCCTGCCTGCGCCTGGGAGCCCCCTTCCCACTCGCCACTTGGGTTGCTGGGGATGTGCAGCCGTTGCGGTGCTTGGCGTGGCAGGTAATGGGATGTAGATTAGGTCCTGCTGGAGGCACTAGTGACATGTCATTTCTGGCACTCCTTAGCATTTTGAGAATAGTTTACAATACAACCAAGAAAACAGAAGGCAGAGAATTACCCACAGTTCCCCATGTTGTGATTTTGTTCTTAATGGGACATGTCAAGCCAATTTGTTAGTTGAAGCTACGTTTCCTTACAATGTTTCTGAGATTCACACAGAGATTAAGAGATTTAATTGTTTCCTTCCTCAGAGCTTTTGTCTTTTACACACTTGCACATTCAAAATCCACAGGGCTCAATTTTGTTTGCTTCCAAGTCCACACAACGCTTGAATAACTGTCTTTTTCTGGATGGCTTAAAAAATAAAGTATGTTAAAAAAAACCCAAAACCCAAACCACCAAAATAGCCCTTTTGGGGTGCTGGGTTTGTAAAGCAGCAGCTGCAGGCAGATAGGGTCTCCTTCCCCACAGCAGCTTGGGGCACTTACCTGCAGGAGATAAGCCAGTGGTGGCACTGCCTCTTGATCCTATTCTTTCATCCGAAAAATAACCCTCGCTGCTTATACCCCTGCCTAGCTGTGTGCCAGGATTCAGCAAAAACCTGATGAGGCAGGCAGCAAACAGGCTGTAAATCTGACGTTTTAAGATGTTTTAGCAATACTTCATGATATTTCAAGTTGAAATGATTTGTCTTTCTGAAAGTTCTCTTACTTTTTAAAAGTGAAAGGGAAATTTGGTTTTCTTCTTAAAGCTAGAAATCAAAGTGAAGTGTTTATTTTTAGACTGAACAAGCTTTCCCTTTAGAATCACTTTTTAAAAGGCTTCCTGAAAAACATGTTTGATTTCATATTGCATAATAAAAAAAATTACAAAAATTGGTACCCAATACCAGTAGGTCATATAATAATGGAATAGAGCTAGTTAACTGTGAGATCTCCTAAAATTAGTTACTGTAATTTGACATTTTCATTGCTGATCAGGAAGTAAATTTGAAGTCACGGCTGTTAAATTTGTGGATGATGAAGACAGCAATCTGTGGCTTGCTCGCTGCATATTTGAATATCTCCCAGTTCGAATACATCCAGAAAGCATTTGAATACAGCTGAATGCAGAGGTCTGTGCCTGGGTTCAGGAGCATGGTCCAGGCTGCCGGACTGAGGGACTCGTACCCACATGGGTGTCGACCAGGGCAAATGAAGAAGCCTGGACACTGCTGCGGGAGGTTCTGTAGCAGGGCTCTGACAAAAAGGGCTGGAGTGAGCCTTGGTTATATAAAGTAGGGGAGCCATAGTCAGAGCAGGGAATCGATTGGCCTCTGAATATGTTGCTGGTGAGATGGGGAAAGGGACTCTGTCTATATTTGGTTTTCAAAATTTAGAAAGGAAATTGAGAAATAAGAAGGCGTTGAGAAAAGTGGTCTAAAAAGTGGTTCAAGGGCTAGAACAGATGTTTTGCAATGAGATACCTCAGTAGCTCAGTCTGATTTGTTTACTGCAAAGGAGGTGGTGAGGTGACTTGTTTACAGGCTGGGTGCACCTCTGCAAAGGGGGAGCACTGGGTGGAAAGGGCTTGGTAACCTCCTAGAAGAATTCAGAATAACCAACAGAGTCTCAAAGTCTGAGCCAGATGAATTTGAATGTAAAATTGCACACAATGTTTTTAGCTGTGAGAGTGTTTCAGCCACTGGAATCAACTGCTGGGAGGAGTGGGGGACTTGGCTGTTTCTTACTGTTTTCCACACTTGGTCTTAGTGCTCTGGGAGAGATGCTGCAGCCAGATGCAAATACCAGTTCCTGTGTGCAAAGCTGGGGTACTCGAGGCAGTGCAACAGCCTGTACACCCCAGTGTCTGCAGCAGATAAGATGATAACCTAAGGGTCCTGAATCTCTGTGGGCTCGTGGTTGTGGGTGCTTTACCACTTACTGCCATGGGAGCAGGAGCATGCCACCAGGGCGGGAGAAGGTGGAGCCCTGGCTCAGCTGATTTCCATCAGAAGCAGATCTGGCATGGCATTTGGAATATTGTTATTATTTTTTAGCACCCATGAATAAGTAATGACTGAGAGCGCAGGATGTAAGCTTGGAGACTACACAGTCATCGATTCAGTTTGGGAAGAGACGTCAGGTTCTCTCTAGTCCAGCCCCCAGCTCAGAGCAGGGTCAGCTATGAGATCAGACCAGGTCCCTCAGCTCTTTGTCCACTTGGGAGCTGCAGGATGACACCATCCTCAAAGGTTCAGCTCTTATCTGGGGTAGCCCTCAATGCCTAAGGCTCGGTGGTAGAAGAATTTCTCCTACATGGTACATTCAATGGCTCTTCATTCCCCCAGTTCCACTGATACACTGGTGCTGGTTTTGGTGGCAGCTCTCCCTGGTGGATGTTAGACTTGCCAGGTATTGGTAGCCAACTACCTCTCTGCTGCAAGGACTTGTGGATAAGGCAAGCTGCCATGCTGTAGTGCAGGTTGTGAATAAAAGCTGTCTGTGGGCATAGGTGAAGTTCATGCTCTAAAGGAAGCCTTGCACCATGCTGTACCAAAGCCTGTACATCCCTTACTGCTTCTTTGCTCCCATGCAGCTCTGAACTTTGCTTAGAATAAGAGGCCACGTGTTGTGCAGCAATAGCCACAGTGCTTCAAAACCCAGCTTGCTACAAACAGCATTAATTTTCAAGTGCAGATGAATCCTTGCCCACAAGGGCAACAGGCAGGGCTGTGAACATCGCATTGATGGGAGGCGAGCTGCATAGCTGCATGATTTTGTCCCCTGGGCCTCATTCCTCATGTGTCCAGAGCATCTGGGGAGCCTTTCTCCTGGGACTGTGGCTTTGAGCTCCTCAGCACTTCCAGCCCATGTAGCCCTGTCTGGCATGTATAGTTTGGGGTTAAAGTAAGAGGCTGTACCCTTGGCTGAGTTAACAAATCCATTACCCTGAAATGTAATGGATGAGTGTTTGTTACCAGCCTGACTCCCCTTCCTCTTTTCTCCCATTACTGCTCTTTTCAGCCAGCACTTGGTAGAAGCAGCTCCTGATCTCAGAGACTCTGTCCACTTCCCAGCTCCAAATTTTGCCTGAGAGTACTTAGAAGACGGAGATGCTCTGATGCTCAAAATTCTTTTGAACTGCTGTTGTAAATCTTTTTCTCTCTGGGCATTTTTTTAATACTTAGATGCTCTGTTTACTTAATCCCTACCAGAATGTATTGTGTGGTCTCCCCCTTCTGGTAAAAGGAGGCAGTATTGAAAAAGCAAAATGCCACATTTGGTGCATTTCAGGAAGGCTTCTGATGCACAAGTCCCTGTCATGTCAGCTATGGAGAGGATGTAGTGCAAGTCAAGGCTTGATGGGTCACTTCTTACCTTTTTCCCCTGAATTCTAGCCACAAGTGGGAGTTCTGACAATATTTTCCTCTTCTCCTGGGGGCTGTACTGCCAAGCTCAGGTGAAGAAGAAAAGTACGTCAGTAGGGAGGGACTATACTTGCTATCTGATGATGTGGGCTTTCCTTTGGATCCTCTTCCAGATCACCTTGGTGGAAATGGGTGTGTCATCTGCTCCAGCTTGTCAGCTTAGTTCTCTCCCTGTGCTTCTTCATCTCTGCAGATGGTTACACGGTTGATGACATTGTCTTCTTCTGGCAAGGAAATGACTCTGCTGTCACGGGGATGGAGGTGCTAGAACTGCCCCAGTTCACCATTATCGAGCAGAGGCTGGTCAGCAGGGAAGTGGTCTTCACCACTGGTGAGTCTCTGCTGAAGGGATGCAATGGAATGTGCAAACCTCCTGATGATCAATGTCAATGTAGTTGTTCCTCTGATTCACATGCTGAGGCACTAACTTAGAATCTAGGCTTCAACTTAGGGTCCTGTTGTTTTGGAAAAGAGGCATCTTCTGTGCCCACCAGGTTTGCTTTTTTTGGGGGGCTGCTTCTCTTCAGAGGCTTGTGGGATAATTTTTTTTTTCTGCAGTTGTTTTCATTTCTTAGCCAAAACACCAACTGAACACAAAACAGAACCTCTTTAGAAGGTTCTCAGCCTTTACCTTATTTTTAGGTGGTTTGCAACTGGCTCTCAAAGCTAATGTAGGTGCAACAATAAGCAGAAGAATATATCAGTTGAAAAGCAAGTGATGCAAACCCATCTGTACACGGCAATAAAAAGATCTGGAGAGAATACCTTGGACGATTCAGATACTGCCAGCTGGAAAGTTGGAGGGATTTGGAGTTTCGTTGCTGTCTTCACTCTGATCTGGCATGAAGTTCCACTGCCAAAACAGCATGCCACACACCTGTTAAATAGGACAATTTTTGAAGCGTCATGAAATCATAGCCTGATTCTATCAGTAGTGGTGGCAGATGCTGATGTTGTTACATTAGTGCCTTGGGGGCTTGCTGGGAGCAGGGTCCCATTGCAGTGGTGATCTAGAGACCCACAAGAGGCAGTATTCCTCCAAAAGAAGTTTTCAGCCTAAATAGGTAAGACCTTCAAAGAAAAGACTGGTGAAATACTGTGTTCAAGCTACGCAAATGGCACGTAATGGTGAGAGAACATAACCTCCTTTTTCCAAATCTACCTCCTTGGTCATTAAAGACTGTTGTTCTCCTGTTACTTTAGCTGCCAACCCATGATTACACCTATATTTCAGGCTGCTGTGTTGCCTGAGGGACAGAGGTGGAAAGGAGGAATGACTTGGACTTTGTTTCACAGCAATGAGAGAGGCCCTGCTTTGTCCCTGTCAAAATGACCCTGCTCCAGTGGAAGTACTCATTATAGTTACTGTCCCCATTAGGTTTGCTAAAAGATTATGAGGAAGTTGCAGTAACTTGTGGAAAAAGAAACAACTCAGATTAACCAACGGTACTGTATTTGCATATGAATTTGCCCAGTCTGACCATAATCCATTTTTAGAACAGCATGGGAAAAATACGATTCAGATCTCCATTGCTGTTTGGAGGAAAAGCTAGCCCACAAAAAGTTGGAAAATCGTCTCACTGCATCCAGATATAGGATTAAAGTCTCCTGTGTAAGCCTGTATGAAATTGGCACGTACCATAATAGCAATTTCAGCAGTGAACAGACATTCTCCCATTATGTCTGATATAATAACATAACTTATGTAGAGTTTCCTTTCTTCTTAATATTCTGAGCCAACTGAGCAGACTCTGAAGAGCACCCTTCCAAAAACTGATGAGTCTGCAAAACCAAATGAAGAAAAAAAGATATTTCTCATTATCCCTGCCTCTTGAGAACATTTTCCAAATAAAATTTCAATTCCTAATCTAAGCTCTTACCATAAGTACAGCCTTGCCTTCCTCTCAAACAACATATCCCCTTAATATTTCATTGACAGGTTCATATCTGCGCTTATCCTTGAGTTTCCGGATTAAAAGGAACATTGGTTACTTCATCCTGCAGACTTACATGCCATCTATTCTCATCACCATCCTGTCCTGGGTCTCTTTCTGGATCAATTATGATGCTTCTGCTGCACGAGTGGCACTGGGTATGTACCTTTTCATTATATGTTGAAGAAGGTGTTTTTTTGAGGGAGATTGGCCAAGACAGCTGTGAGAAAGAAAATACCCTTTTCTTTATGAGGTAGCTGCAAAGCAAGCCACATAGGTCTCTCTTGTCATCCCAAATGAAGGACATTTTTTCTGAGAACAAATTTCAAATTTTCAGCCAGAGGATCTACTTTTTTATTCAGGAGTACGTCCCAAGCTTAAGTCTGCATTATTTGAATCAGTAAAAGTTCTACCATAAATTTCTGTGGGTGCAAGTTTAAACTCTATAACAAAGGCATAAATGGTCACAGCTTCTGAGACATGTGAGACCCCGACATGCCATGAGCCCACCAGTTCCTTCACTCTGAGCTGTACTTGTTTACTCAAGAAGAGAAGTCTGGGCACCTCTTGGTCAACAGGTATGCCAGGATTGGTTAGTTGGTTAATAAATGCTGAGGATGGGTGGTCAAAGAGTAGTGAGAATGGTGAGTGAATGGCTAAAAGATGAAAGAAGAATGGCAGTGGCATTACACATTTTTCATGATAGTTTAGGCCCCATACAGACAATTCTTGTAGCTGAAGACCTTCATAACCAAGGCAAATGTGGGACAGCAGTTAAAATCCAAGTTCTTCTTAAGCACATGCTCCCCTAAATAGGAATGTTTTCCTATATGAGGAAAAAAATGAGGTCTTTTAAGCAACAGAAGGGAAGTGGGGGTGGATTGTAGATGAGGATTTTGAAGAAGGAACAGGAGAAAGGGGGGATGGCTGGCATATGAGAATGGAGCTGTGCAACATGATAAAAAGTTCAGAGGAAATAAGAGAGCCAAGGAGGGAGAAGGATTTAATCTGTGAGTGGGAAAAGGCTCAGAGGCAGTGGAGCACAGGTAGAGGCTGGGTCTTACAGAAAAGGCTAGTGTCTTAAATTAGCCCTAGGAGAAGACAGAGTCTGAGAAGACTCAGAGGAAGGATGGTTTGTACAAATTTATAAAACAGATTATTTGGTTGTGCTTGCTTGGAGAGGCTGGAGCAGGGAGACAGGGAGAGAACAAGAAGAACATGGTAAATTAAAAAGGTAAGTTGCATTGACAAGAGTATAATCAGTGAGAGAAGAAAAAGAGACCATGGCAGACACTGCTGGCACAGTGAAACTACAAGCAGAAGGGTGGACATGAGATGTGCAGCTGTTAAATTTCTGCTAACATCTGGATTCAAAGGAGAAGGCATAAGAAAAACATTGTAGATCAGAACTGGAACAGCTCTCCCTAAACTATTCCTGACAGCTAGAATTCCTCTAACCTGTCTTTAAAAATCTCCAAAGAAGGAGACTCCACAGCCTCCTCTGGGCACTTTATCTTCAGATTTACCTGCTTGTACTTTTTTGACAGAAAGCTCTTCTTTGCCTCTGTCCTAAGTCTCCATTGCAATTTGTCCAGTTCTTAATGGAATCATGGAGAACATTCTGTTCCCCCTTTCTTTGCCCCAGATTTCTGGATATTTAGACTACTGTCTAAATATAGACAATATCATATATTGTATGTATATAAATACATCTCACTTCTGTTTACTCTTCTGTAAACCGAAGACAGTTCTTTAAATCTTTTATCAGAAATGACACTAAAGACATGATGAGAGTGAAGGAGAAACAGGACAAGTAGAGGTCCAGGATGCACAGAAAGGTTTGAGAGCCATCACTGTAGAGGTAGGGCTGAAACCAGAAGAGCAGATTAAGGTCGTGGAGACTAAGAGATCTGCCAACAGAGAGATTATGAGCAACACTAGAAGAAAAAGAGATCAGCTAGGTAGTAAGAAAAGCAGGACAGCTGAGCTAGAGAAGTGGGAAAAGAACACTAGGTTGAAGATGAAATGTTATTGCCCCCAAAAGAAGCATGAAGGCTTGTTTGCTATCTTTTCAAAGCTGGCTGAATACTGTCAAAGAGACAGATCTGAAGCCACTCTGACAATCCGGAGAAGGGAAGAGTCTGAGACAAAACTGAAGAAGTGGACTGAAGCTGTGAGAGTAATCATGGTGCACCAGGCTCTTGGAGACCGAGTGGATAGGGAGAAAAGTGTTCAATGAGGCCAAGAAACGTTTATTTAAGATGCAGGAAATACAAGTAGGCCTAAAAGGGAGAGTGTGAGAACCATGGGAAGAATGTGTACAGATGATAATTGAAGTAGTGAGTAGAAAGGCTGGTGAGAGGAAGGTGGGAATTGATGGGGTCAAGGATGTAGACAAAAGCATATGAGGCAGGCAAAAAAAGAGAGTGTCATGGAGAGGGAATCTCTTCACTCTTTCTCCTGTTCATGACATTGGAAAGACACAGCAGATTATAAATTCATGTCAAGGATATTGAGGCATTCAGTTATGCCCAGGGAAGCCTGATGAGTTCATGAAGTGGATAAAAAGGAGAAGAGGTTGAAAGACTGAGATCAAAACTGAATGTTTCCTACCACTCTGAGGGAAAGAAGGAGGATCAGGGAGGACTTAAAGAGCCAAGGTCCAGAGGATGTTGATCCCCATCATCCTGATGATACTCAGCTTTGACATTTTCTCACACTGTTGGTGGCTGGTTTATTTTCTGCAGCAATTTGTACTGGGCAGCTGGGCTTAGAATGACAATTTTCTTCCCAGTTGCACTGCTCCCATCCCTCCTGAGGTTGTCCATCTGGGAGGAGGGATGGGGAAGCTGAGAGTGGCATTTCAGGAAACCATCCCACTCTGGTAACAGAGCACTTACCCTCTCCTTACAGGGGTCACCACGGTACTTACAATGACTACCATCAACACCCATCTGCGGGAAACTCTCCCTAAGATTCCTTATGTCAAGGCTATTGATGTTTATCTCATGGGCTGCTTTGTCTTTGTGTTCCTGGCGCTCCTGGAGTATGCTTTTGTCAACTACATATTCTTCGGGCGAGGCCCCCGGCAGCAAAAGAAACAGAGTGAACGGATCAGCAAGGCCAACAATGAGCGCCACCGTTACGAGGAGAAGAGGGTGAGAGAGCAGGTTTGTTCCCTTCTTTCATTGTGGCAGGACAATTCAGACTCTCCACTGTTCATTCAGTCCTGAGTGAGCTGTGGAGCAGCCTTTCTTTTCATCATGAGAGTTGAATACCAGTTCCCCTGTCTGGTGATTACCGGGAATTTTTTCTCCTTGATCATTTTGTCATCATCCTAAAGCCAGTCTCATCAGGACCATCCTCTTGCACAG
This sequence comes from Pterocles gutturalis, assembly GCF_000699245.1. NCBI lineage: Eukaryota > Metazoa > Chordata > Aves > Pterocliformes > Pteroclidae > Pterocles > Pterocles gutturalis. Next base: position 16,308 of record NW_010117369.1, read on the forward strand.
GTCAGGTATACCCAAAAGGATTCCTGTGGCTTTTGGTCCTACTGTGTTGGCAGAGTCACACTACCCCACTGATAAGTCTACTGTAAGCACATGTGGCTAGTCCTTCAACTCCCGCGTCAGTGGACAACATTTTCAAATGCAGAAGTCCAGGTTCAGAGCTCACAAATGACCCAATCAGTGGTATTGTTACACAGAAAACAGTTTAAAATCACCCTTGATGGTGTGGCCCTGTGTGCATTGTGCACATGACATCCCTGCTACCTTTCTCTTTGTCTTTCCTGTTCTAGGTTGACCCTTATGGTAACATCCTCCTCAGCACTCTGGAGATGAACAATGAGCTGCTGGCCACGGACATGATGAGCAGCGTTGGCGACTCTCGAAACTCTGTCATGTCCTTTGAAGGCTCAGGAATCCAGTTCCGCAAGCAGCTGGCCTCTAGGGATGGATTTGGTCACCACCCAACCCTGGACCGCCACATCCCGCTGACCCACCACGCTGCAGCCCGCAACCGTGCCAACTGCCGTCTCCGCCGGCGGTCATCTAAGCTGAAGCTCAAAATCCCAGACCTGACAGATGTCAGCACCATTGACAAGTGGTCACGAATCATTTTTCCAATCACCTTTGGATTCTTCAACCTTGTTTACTGGTTGTACTATGTAAATTGATGCCTGCAGCCTCCAAGAGAGATAGGGACAGACACTCAGACAATGACAACACAGGAGTGTTGTGGTCTTTTGGGTTTGGGTTTTACTCTTTACTATCATTATCATTTATTCCTTTGATTCATTAGATTTATTCTAAGCTTACTCTTCTCTTTTCAGCACATGTAGAACCACAGAGTGTAGGGGCAGGGTAAGGGAGAGAAGGGTATATGGGAGGGGGTTTAGTTTCAGGGAGGAATGTGTTTGTCTTGATTTTGGTTTCCTGCT
>NW_010117369.1:17275-22798 GCF_000699245.1 Pterocles gutturalis
GTAAAAAACCCAAAAACACCAAAAACAAAAAAAAAAAGAAAGAAAAAAAAGAAAAAAAAAAGAAAAATGACAGGAAAAAAAATGAAAAAAACAACAAAATACCCAAGAAAAGAATAAAAAAAGGGGGGGTGGAGGGAGATTTGAAGAAATAGAGTCAAAAACTGGTGGGGGAATAGGTTATCTTTGGCTGTGCTCACTAATGCGCTATCCTCACTTGCATTTCACTACTGAATTTCATCTTTCTTTTCTCAATATTATTATATTTTTTAAATCTTTCTTCTGTCACTGCTCCAACCCCTTCAAGTTTATTCTTTCATGGATTCATGAGAGGGTGGGGTTTCATTCTCATGCTATGAGATTTCTCTTTTCTTTTTCTCTCTCCCTCTCTCTTGCTTACAAGTCTAAAAGAATCTTTTAAACCAACAAATAAAAAGAATATTTATTTTGGAACAGCAGGGAAGGGGGGAGGAGAAGGCAATCATTTGGGAGGGAAGGGACACTGTGGGGTTATGGGAGGGGGGGACGAGGGAGCTTATCAAAAACAAAGGCACATTTGCAAGTTGCCTTTTTCCACCTTCAGGAGTTTGCAAGCTGTTTTTCCTGTATGAATGGGGGTGTGTGTGTGTGTGTGTGTGCAGCGCATCTCTGTGTGTGTATGTGCGCATGTATGTAGGTATGGATGTGTGTGTGCAAGCATGTTTTCTGGGGAGGGAAGCTGGGGAGGGGGGTTTTGTAATGTCTTTTGTAGAAAGAGAACACAGATGACATTTAACTGGCAGTGTTTTGGGGGGAATAGCAGGGTTTTGTTTGCTCATTGCAACTTTGAGAGGTTGGAGGACAGAGTCCCAGCTGGTATTAGAGAAACAGAGCTGGGAAAATAGATTGTGAAAATATATATACTGGCTGAGGAAAGAGAGGGCTTTGCAGATCAGCAATGGGACAGTGCTGCTGTCCACCGCTGGCATCTGATCTCTAGTAGACTAAGCTGATTCAGTCCTGAAAGGAGGGGTTGTTCCTAATCATTCCCATCCTGCATCTTTTCTTATGGAGTTCGTGGAAAAAAGTAGTTTCAGGACCCTGAAAACTCAACCCTTCCCCCCTTCTACCCGTTCCTTGTGCCTGACAAGGGACTTCACACTCCAGCCCACTGAGTGACCATAGCCTACAGCAAGGTGCTGGAAAGGGTGGGTGTCATTTAATTTTGTTGTACTTCAGGATGAAAAAATCCAGAAATTATAACTATCCCCTCTCCTAAGAAGTTCAGAAGCAAATGGTGGGCTGGTGCCTTCTGATCTGTGCTGCTTCTATCAGGCCTTGCTTTATGTCTGTTAACACATGCAGAGTGTAGAGAAGAGCACCCTGTGTCCCTTCTTGCAGAAGATGTAACTAAGGATGCAGTAGATTTCCATGGAGCATCATCCCGCTGGAAGATGATGGTCTTCAAAGACTGGGCAGGGTGAAGGTTGCAATGAAAAATGCTGAACTTGTCAGTGCTTGTGGAGTCCCTAAGTCTATAGCAGCTTCCATCCACAGGTACTCATTATAAAGGTACAGAAGGGTAACTTGGTCTTGGACAGCAAGGTCAACTTTTTCCAAAGCAGCCAGTGACTTTCAGGAATATCACAGAATTATTGGCCACTTTGGCAATCACTTATGATTGATAATCTCCCTTACAATATTAATAAAAGCCATGAAAATAATAAACTCACAAGTGCAAAACTTTAACCCTAGGGTCATTCTGCCATTCCTGGAGTAAGGATGAGGACCTTGTTCTTACCTGATGGAGGTTTTTACATGCCAGACACACAGACACACATATACTGCCTTGAATTCAACCATCCCTTTATTCTCCTTCTAGCATTCTCTTTCTTTTTCCTTCATTCCCATTGCTTGAGAGAGCAGAGTGAGACCAAGAAAACTCCTGTTTTTCAGATGACAAGTACATCTAATGCACATCTTTGAATTCACTAATTTATCTCTGTACAGTTCTACGAAAATGTGAATCATTATAGTCCTGACCTAGTAACACTGAAGTCATGGAAAGTTTTGCCTTGACTTGGATGAAGCAGGATCAGGGCTCATCAGAGTAACAAGTATTGTTATTTTTATATCAGTAATGTGTCTTATGCATTTTCTACTAATAGAATCCTAAGCATAAAAGTAGAGCATCCATCCTTCTCAATCACCCCCCATCTCTGTCTCCCTCTCCCATGTTCATGCAGGCACACATTCAGTCCAGGCTTCCCTGGAATCACCAAGGTTTTAGCACAACTGTTAAATCAGACTTGGATTCACAGCTGCCCTGCAGAACAGTCTCTTGCTGGTTTCCAGATTCAAGAGCGATGCTGTTAAAAAAAGGTTTTCCCAATGTTATTGCAGTTTATGGTCTAGATGGGTCTGTATAGGAATAAGAGTCTGAAGAGTGAATGGAGCTGGATGATAGGGCTAGTGCTGGACTGGGTAATTTTGTCTACGCGATATGCAGGAATTTAAAGCTTGGCCAATAGAGAAAGTTACGCTTCCAAGTGGGATTCTATTTGGAAATGGCTTTTAAATATTTAAAATCATAAAGTTGTGTTTTACGACATCAGCAGTATAATGTAGGTGGATATATGCATGTCAGATGACTGCAGTTCCCAGATGGAGGCTGCCTATCAGCATGTTCAGTTTTTAAGGGGAGTCTACCCAGCTGATTGATGATTAAATAGAATTTTTAAACACTTACCCTTTACGTATGTGATTGCAATGTAAAGGGTGGTCAGAAAAATAGAAGGGAAAAAAAGAGGCAGTTATAAGAAGCCTATTAAGATTGGAGGGAGAACAAATGACTGTGTGGCAAGAAATTATGAAGCTGAGAGAGATCACTCAGGAAATCCAGCAATTTGATATTTGTAGTAAAAGCCTGACAAATACATGGCAGGTGTTAGGCACCTGAGAGCCCTCTCAGCTGGTCCCAAAGACTGAGAGGGGCAGTGGCACACAGATGATGAAAAACCTCTTTGCTGCTCAGATGCTGAGCCCCACACAGAATGGGGTCCTGACAAACCCCATCCAGTGCCCTGCAGGTACAGCCCAGGGCCTCCAGCACCTGGAGATGAGGCACAGGGTGTGTGTGTGTGTGGGGGGGGGCTGTGTTTAATATTTGAGGCTTCAATCAGTGATTGAGCCCCGAATTTCATAGCGACAATCCAAAAGCTTTCCAGGGAAAAAGCAGTAGCCAGCTGATTTCTTCACCTGCTGGGACTGGGATCCAGACTTCTTTGCTATTGCTTTGGTTCTCTGTTGGCTGGGTTCTCTTTCTTATCAGTAGTCATCCTAGTGTCTCTCTTTGAATGTCTCTGACCTGGTATTACCAGGTCAGTTTTACTTCATAGGTCAGTCTTAGTATATCCAGACATCTGGACTATTTGGTCCTACACAATAATCTTTGCCAAAGAGTGTGCGGTCAGGACTTTTCACAGTTCAGGAACTGCCTTACAATTTCTGGTGATGGGGCAGAATGCTGGAGAACAACTGAGTGTCCTGTGAGATGGATGAGTAATAGAATATATGTTCCCATATAGGGGTGAGGGAAGAAGGGTGAAGGCCTTTAGAAATGCCCTCCTCCAGACGTGAGGTGGCACCTCCACTTTCCCCCTCCATAGCTGTCTGTGTTTACCCCTAAGAAAGGCAACAAACCCATGTCTAGTTTTGAGGTCCAGTGATGTAGAAAGGGGATAGAGAAAAAAAGGCATTTCAATCATACTCAAGGCTCAGAGGTTTCAAGCCATCACAAGCATGAGGAAAGGCAAGGCATGAACCAGTGGATATAAAGCTTGTGTTATTGGAAAGTTGGAGGAGATTTCCGTGCTGCAGCTTCTGTGGCTGCTGCTGCCCACCTTTTCTTCGTGAAGGGAGAGCAGTGGGGAAGGGGGAAGAAAGATTGTGAGTGCTGTTCCAAAGTCGAGCTTCTTCTGACTTTAGCAGCAGTGGTGCAGGAGGCAATTCTTATTGGGGCTTGGTTTGTTTGCAGCTTGAGGCAGGATTGCTGCTTGCTGGGTTGTGTTTTTCAGTTGAGACTGTAACACAAGCGTGAGGGATGCTCCACGCTGTCTGAGGGAGCTGGGCTGGGGGATAATGTTTTGCACCTTTCCCATGCACAACAGCCTAAGGCAGGTATGTGGAGGAGGAGAAGGAAGAGGAGAAATAGAAATGAAATCTCTCTCAGGATATACATGGCCAACGCAACTCTATTGCTTCATTTTCTGATACTGTCTAGTGCTGTCACTCAGGGACCTTTAGGAACTAGGACCTTGGGACTGTAATCCTACCTGTCTCCCTCCTGTCCTCCCTTCATCTTGAGTATTATGAACTGAGGAAAGAATGAGAGAAAAAGCAAAAGAGGAAAATAAGAGCCCTGTTAGCAAACTACTGTTATTCCATGGATGAAAGTAAAGCTTTGGTTACTAAGGTAAGGGGAAAATGTATACCTTTATATTCATGTCTTCAAGCATAAACCAGCCTGTAGTGTATATAGGATAAGTTCACAGTGCATGAAACAAACAGGACTGTAGGTCTTAACTGGCATCCAGCTTTCTTGCATGCACATCTGACACCACGCCAGCAGCTTATGTCTTGCAAATAAGGGAACCTGCCAAGGCTTGGCACTTCCTCTGTCCAATGGACAGCACATCCACCTCCCAGAAACAGCCATGCGGGGAACTGATCCGCCCAGTCTGTTTGACCAGATCTGCTCCAGAGGCTCTGGCAGGAGCAGATAAGGGGTGGGGGAGGGAGTTGGTTTTGTTTTCTTTTTTGTGGGGAGCAGGAAGGGCTTTTAAATCTCTGAGCTATTATCAAGCTGAAGAGTAACCTCTGGAGCTGAAGACCAAAAGACAGTGGCTTTAGGGAAGGTGGTTACTGAAATCCTAGTGGAGAGGATGGGATGAGGAAGAGGTCGTTGGTGGGAGAGAGCTGTAACTTCAGAAGCAGAGCAAACAGGAGACAGGTAGTGAAAATATATATGTGCAATACAATAGGTTTGAAGGGACTAGAACACTGAAAACTGGGGACCTCCACTGGGTCAGGCTGGGTGCAGATGCAGGCAAGCACTCAAGGAAACCCAGCCATGGCAGCAGTCCCTGGCAGGCAGAGACTGTGGTCTGTGGGAGATGGTGAGGTCAGGAATGGGGAAAATAGAGGGAGACTCACAGTGCTCTGCCATCAGTATGAGCTCAGTCCCTTTAGGCAGGGACAATCATTTGCATCTGGACAATGTTGCAGGAGCTGGGCTGGGATGCACAGGGGAGCGACTGCCATGTCAAGCCGGGGCAATGGCTGAGCTCTACCCTGCTGTCAGAGATCAGAGCCAACTGGGCAAGAAATGCCATGCAGGTTACCAAATATTTTCTTGGAGAAGACACTGGGCTTACCAAGCAGAGTGGGATGTCTTTACGGTAGACATGGAAATTGGGTCGGGAGCATGGGTCGGGTGAGAGATGTGAAACCTATGTGTTGGAAGCAGGACCTAATGCAGATGCTGGG
>NW_010117370.1:0-3284 GCF_000699245.1 Pterocles gutturalis
AACCTTAATGATTCTATGATTCTCCATTTTGCATTCAGAGAAGCCATAAGAGAAATGCTAAATAGCAGTCACTCTGAATGGCTTGTAAACCACAACTAACAAGGAAATTTAATTATAATTATTTCTAGGGATAACATTACTATTAGCTGCAAGTAATAGCTTTTGAAACACCCCACAGTTGTGAACAGTATTGCTAGATATGTCACAGACCTTCAAAAGGCATCTACAAAAACTTTTTCCTCCAAATGTTGGTCATTTTGTAGAAAAGGTTAATAGGCTTAGCTAGCTTTAGGGCTACATTATATTAAGAGATGTTAAAAAAGAAAACAACAAAATGAGCTGCTGAAATACATTCAGTGCTTCCTACCACAGCCTGAAACATATGATTTAGAGGTACAGGAGTACTGAAGTAAATTTAACCTAAGGTATAGTCCTATAGACATACTCACAGATGAGAGAAATTGTATTTTTTTTTTAATTATTTTTAAGTACTATTATGAAAAGTCCATTACATTCCACATCTAAGCTCTGTGAAAGGACTTTAGCTTACACTAAGCTAAGATGTCCCATTACATATTCTAAATAAATGTGATTATTGTAACATTCAAACTCTAGCAAAAAAAAAAAAAAAAAAAAAAAACCATGAGAGTAAGTTTGTTCTGAAGCCTGGCCAGTTGCTTGAGTGCCTTAACCAGAACTGCAGATTCAAGAATCCGGGATTATGAGAAAATAAAATATATTAATTCTTACAAAGATTTTCTTCTGCTTACTCTTTCCATCATCTTCTAATATAGCTTACAATTTGATATGCTTTTCTGTTAACGTGATCACACACAGTGTCCTCCTGTTCTGAACAGCATTCCAGCAAGTTACATTAGTTTCCAGAAATTCTCAGAAATGAGACCATTATCATTTTTTTCCTAAAATTTCTGATGTTTATCAAACACAGATGCTGTAAATTTATTGAGGAATAAATATACTTTAAAAGACATCAGAAGCATCATTAGAAAATTTAGAAAGCTCATTTGAAAGTTGAGGATTACAATTTTCAATGACTAAAACATTTATTGTAAACACAGTTTGTTTAAAAAAGCAATTCTCAGTTGGATGAAAGACTAGATAACACTATGTTTTTATGTGAAATGTTTCTACTGTCTCTGAAAGAGTATTTTATAATTGTTGAAAAGGCAAATATACTACCATAGGTGTGGCAAGAATACAAGGAACAAGAGAATTTAGCTTTCTTTGTCTTATGTGTGCTCGTCCTCATCTCTCACAATGCATCCTGACAGCTCTCATTAGTGCAAGAAAGGACACAGAGCTAGACAATGGAAACTCACAAGGGAATCCATCTGGTGCAGAGAACTTATCCCACTTTGAACGACAAAACTCTAAAATTTCAGGATGCAACTTTTCTGAAACTTTCATCTCTTTATATTTTCATCTGTAATTAAAGATCGTTACCAGAATTTCAGTACCAGAGTGAAAGTTTTGATATAGAAATGACACTGATATCCAAAGATACCTTTTTCCATGTAAATATTTCTGTTTTACACCCATCACATTCAGTCCTGGTTCAAAGAAAACTAGCACGCAGATAATCAGAATTTTGCTTTTGAAAACATTTCAAGAAAATAAAAGGAATTATGACCTAATAATGCACTAATAAGCAAAAGTTTACCGCAATGCTATTTATGTAATGAAAAACCTTTTTCCCCTGAGCAATTACAGAATATCAAACTGTGTGTGCATCCTTAGAAATGCAGCAAGGAAAAAAAAAATGTAAATACTCGAGCAGGACAAAAATGAAGATTTTATGTGAAATGAAAGGAGTACAGGCTCACAACATAATCTCAGTTAACCCTTACCCTTTTAAGCAAAAAGGAACGTTTAAATCACTCCAGGAAGCTATTTCAACAGCCAAGAGCATTAGAAAAACATCCATTTACAAAAGAAGGGATTATGGAAGGTATTCCCAATGACCATGAAAGTTCTTAACATCAGTCATTGACTACAGAAACACTTTAGTCTTCACTGGTCTGGATCTAACCACAAAAGCAAGATTTAAGATTATCACCATCTGACTGCTGTTCAATCACATACATCTTGAAAAAAGATTCAGTGAAGTCTGATGAACATAAATAACAACAATTAACTCACTACCGTTTTACTCCATGAACACACCCTATTCAATTGTTACTGTGTGCACCTATGCACACACTTAAACAGGTTGGGTGAAAAATAAATATTTGCTTAAGGTACATGGAAAACAAACTTCAGCACATCTTTTCATGAATAAAAACTTGGAGGTTGTCCTATTTGTGGTCCTGTTATATTAGCACTGAAAAACAGTGAAAGGAATTTGCTATTTTAGAGAATGGAGGCATAAGCAAGAAGCTCCCATTCCTCAAAAAAAAAAAAAAAAAAAACAAAAAAAAAAAAAAACCACAAACCCCCCCCCCCAAAAAACCAAACACACTGCTACAGCATATGAAAGAAGCCAGGCAGCTTCTAAAAAAGGTTAAATATGACACTTAGTATTCTCACTGACTTGAAAACTGGGACCCCGAGAATGCCACCATCAAGTTTCTGTTGATCTCGGTTTTAACCACAATTCAATGAAGTGGTCGCCATTTTTAGTTTAAGCAGAAAGCTGTTATTATGAATAGATGATTTAGCAGTAACTATTCAAACTGAAGTTGGACTCATCTCTAAGTTTCCACCTTCTAATTTTACTCACGTACTTACCACTCTTTAAGATTTTCATTCTCCTCCACATCATTTCACCAGAAAGAAATCTGTTTGCCTTGCCAGGTTTTCCTTCTCTATATTATATATAGTCTATTCAGCATGACTCTATAGGGAGTCTCATACGATATGATACCAGGGCCTTTTTTTACATCTACTTTATAATTGCCATAATTACACACTTAAAATACGTCTGATTTATTACACGTAGTCATCATTAAGAGGGTGATGTATGCATCACCTTAATACAAGGACTGCATCGTGCAGATTGCCAGACAGACTGATCACGAAAAGACATTTTCCTGGAGCAGCTTCAGGCAAAGCTTTATCTTTCTCTATTTCCAAATAATGTATCAGCAAGCAAAAGAAATTCTCTCAGTGTATTTGACTGCTGTTGATGAATGAGAATCTAAAGCCAACTACCATTTTGTGATGAAGTTCTTCATAATCCCAAGCTCCTAACAAATACTGGTGTAATCAAAATGTAAGTAAGCCTTTAACATTGTTTACCTCTGTCCTGGGTCCAGCTGGGATAG
>NW_010117371.1:0-5223 GCF_000699245.1 Pterocles gutturalis
GTTCCTGCTGGTCCCCAAACTGGTCAGGCTGGGGCGGTGGGAAGCGTTAATGTATAAGTGCAACGTAAAGCGGTGGCTGTTGCAGCTTTCTGCCCCTGGAGATGCACACTGGAAGTAGGGCTGTAAGGCATCCAGGCAGCTCGCCTGCGCTTCTGAACAAAATGTCAGCTGTCCCGCAGAACTGCACATTTCCTATTCTCAGTCCTAGTGGAATATTTGATGCCAGTACAAATAAGCACTAAAAATAGACCGGAGAGGAAGCAGCCACTGGTTTCATTGACTTTTCCAGAGACCAAAATGAACTTGGTTTTTGCAGTGGTCGCTGGTCCATCTGACTGCTCAGAGCAGTATGGTGCTTGGCTACAACAGCCACTGTCACTTGGCAAAGTCGCATTGCCTGTTCACGCAAATTAAAGTGTAAAGAACAAAGTTCCGGAAGAAATTAAGAGTATAACTTGTTTACATAGACATCTGCGGAGCAGAGTTCAAACACGACCATCTGGAGTTGTATTGCTGCCACTTCTGATTATCACAAATAACGATCTGGGAGAGCAGCTGCCAGCTTTGCTCTGTCATAGGTCAGCTCTGAGCAGTGTCCACTCGGCCCTTCCAAGACAGTGTGTGATCAGTCCCACTTCCACTGAGATGGGACCGGCTTTGGGCTCCTGTCTTTCAAGTGGAAATTTCCATATCCTGTGTTTCAGATGCTTTCTGAAACTTGATTGAGGGGGGAACAATGCTGGCAGCTCCCATCAGAAACTTGCCTAAAAGGGCGAAAATAACGTAATGACATGCTGAGCATCTCAATAGGAACTTTGCAATTGTCTTTTGAGCAAAGTGTGCAGACGCTTGTAGCTACTGCTTTCAGTTGCCTTGTGCAAGGGCTCTCACAAAGCATTTTTGTGTGCCCAAGGCAGCAGGCTTAGGCTTTCATGATTAAAATAGAGACTTCTGCAGCTGACAAACGCCGTGCTGGGAGCGTGAACCAAACTGTGCTCAAAGGCTTGTTAAAAGAATTCTGGTTAATTGTAAGCCAACCAACTCAATGTCCTTTCTCTTGATTTTCTAGGATGGCTTCTGTCGCTTCTTTGGCAGACAGGGCTCCCAGGCAGCTGACCAGAGCAGTACCATAAGCAACGCGATCATGGCTGCAGCGGGGTTTGGAATAGCAGGATTGGCTTTTCTCTTGGTCGTGCGGTAGGCTGATGAGTGGATCTTGCCATGGGAAAGTACTCTCAAAACTGACAATTTACCAGATTTCACTCTATTTTCTATAGAACAGACCCTCTAAGAAGAAGTTTATATTTTTAAACTTGCTCAGAAAACTGTCTCAACAAATCCTTGGCTATAAACTGCTTCACTTGCTACCCAGCAACAGCACAAACAAATGTGTACTAAACCACCATTTGTGCATGTTCAAAACCTGTCGTCTCCAAACATCCTCTGGACTCTCTTTTTGAAGGTGTAATCTACACTTTAGCATGGTTCATGTACTGTAACTTCTGAGTGCTTGATGTTATGCTAGGAAAATGTTATGGTGGACTTGCTACTAAACCCTCTGTTCAAGACGTCCTACTTACATGGAGGCAAGGCTTTGAGCCCGCCTTCCATTAATACTGTAAAGTGGGCGAACGTTGACTGTGATTTAACATGGTTTATGGCTTCAAATGCGGTGCACAGCACTTGTTACCGAAAGGCAACTCATTGGTTGATTTAATGCAATTAGTGCCCGTGATGCGAGAGGCATTAGGGCTTAACGTAACATAAGGCTGATTTCATTACACTACAAGAAGATAAGTGTTGATACAGAACAGTAATGGCTGCAGTAGTGGTTCTTACTGAAAGGAATTTAAATATTAAACCTTAATTGGTATATTGAAATCCAGTGGAGGCTGGAATTTCTCTGGATTTCCTTGACAAAACGAGAATTTCCATATATCTTAATATATTTTTGAAGTATTTATCACTGTATAATACTTGTAGCCATGACATCTTTATTTTTGTTTAAAACTTAATGCTGGTTCTTGTCACTCTAGTGTGTATCAAGCGTTGTCTTGTTTGAATAATATTTCACTCTATTTTCAACATGCTGTGTATTTCTTTCAATGGTTGTACAAATTGCCTTATGTTTCTGGTAGCTTTTAATAACGTTCCTGGGTTACTCATAGCGTGTACAATTTTACTATGGTGACTTCAAAGGTGAATAAATGTTAAGTATTTTTATTTTAAAAAACTTAACTTTCTGCGTATTTGATCGGATGGGTGATGGTACTTGGAGAGTGCTTTGGTGGTTACCTGCATGCATCGGTTTCTACCCGCTTTCCCCGTGCTCTGACCCGAACCGAGGAGCCGTACAGCACCAGAGCAGGGTGACACCAGCCTTGGTCACAGAGGAGTCCTGCAGCCAGAGCTGGGACTGAGGCAGCCCAAGGGGAAAATCCAGTCCAAAAGGCCCATCTTCACCACTGCGACTGGAAATAACCTGGTGGTTTTGTAGACCAAAACTTTCCAAAGTTTATTAACATAACTGGGCACAGACAGGCTCCTCCGAGAGCTGCTCCGGCTTGTAGAGAGCGACAGAGCTCTTGTTTCTGCTCTGCCAGGACTTGCTGCGCCTCTCTCTTTCACACATGCACGCTTTTTACCGAAACTGGAGTTCCTGATACGAGTTACGATAACAACTGAGCAATAGGTGACCGAATTCAGCCTTCTTGGATTAGTAATACTGAGCAGCTGTAACTTTTGAGGGTGCTGGGCTTATCTCTTTCGAAAAGCGGTCTCATGCTCCCGTCTCTGGGTCAGACGTTTCTGTGGCCCTGGTGGCTCTGCCAGCTGTTAGCTGGTGCAAGCCTGTGGTCCAGCCTCCCTCCCTGGCTGCCCGTTGGCCCGCTGCGCTGCCCTTTGAGAGGATGTGCCCCTTTTCGGGAAGAGCACCCGGCGGGCAGCAGACCTCTGCGGAGAGATCAGCACAGCATCCCGGTCAGCATTGCAGCAGTGGCCATCCTGCTTCTCCTGCTGCTGGCCACTGGGCCGGGGAGGCGTGTGGCAGGGGCTGTGGATGCGGACAGAGCAGCGTTGTGCCGACCGGTCACAGATGCGGGGAGAAGGACAAAAAGGGACATTCAGGGATGGTAAGTCCTGCGGAGGCGGGAAGGAGCTGGCAGTCCTCCCCCTCGCGCTGCCTGCTCTGAACAAACGTCTGCTTGTTCTCTGACTTCCAGTTCTCAAAACTCCGCTTGGCTCCTCTGGGCAAAAGGATTAAGACCGCGCGGTGCGGGACCGTTGTGCTCAGTTCCTCTCTTGAGTTCCCAGGGGGACGCTGCTGGCTTCTGCGGCAGCTGGATGCTCTCGGGGTCTGCCGTTGGTTCTCCTGCGGTGTCTGCACTGGCTGGTGCAGGGAAGTGAAGCGGGTTTCCAAAACGTGGGTGATGTATGCTGAAAACGACAGGGCAAGAAATGCTCTAAACAGAGGTCAAACGTTGCATGGAAATGTCCTGCTGTGGATCCCAGTGTCTCTCCAATATCAAGTAAGACAAACATAAAATATCAGTATCTTGATTTCCAGTGTAACCTGGGCTGGCAGGCCCCACAAAGCAGTAGCAGAGAGGATATTACACTGGTATTTACAGTGTGCTCTGGAAAAGAGAAGAAAACAGTTTGGAAATGTCCTTGAATAAAGTCACATCAGCCTTTGGTGTAAACCTGGCCCTTTACAAGATGCAGCTTGGTGAGTGTCTGCCAGCCTTCCCTGGCCTGGGAGGAGCTGGGGGTAGGTGTCCTAAGAGGCAGAAAACCCGAGAGTAGTTCAGGAAAGCTGAAAATCCCTGGAGCCCCATTGATTTCAGGGCAGTTTAGACTAAGTTATATTTGCATGACTTCTGATTTTTTTTTCAGTTTCAGCCTGACCGTTTGTCTCAATGAAGTCCTGTATTTCAGTTGAAAACTGCTGCTCGTCCTCTTTTCTACCTCAGAAAAGGGAAGCAAGACGCTGCTGTTCCTTTCTCTAAATGCAGAAGGCAAGTAGGTGGTGTGGAAGCACGAGGCTGCATCTAATCCTCACGACAGCTTCCAGATCTCCAGCGCTGGTGCACTTGCCAGGCAGGCGGTGGGTGCAACTGGCCTTGCCCCGTCTCCCAAGCAGCACGCCGGAGCTGCTGCAGGTTCTGCTGGGACCCCAGTGTGCCGATGTGCAGAAGCCACCAGTTGTGGGTCACTTGGAGGCACCTGAGCGTGGGGCAGGGTCTGGTGTTGGAGGGGAGGGGAGGGGAGAGCAGGGAAGGTGCTGGCTGTCACCTGGCTGGTCCTGCCGGTCCTGAACCTTCCCTGCCCTGCTGTGGACAGGGACTGGAGGCGGGGAGGGCGGCGTTCCCAGCTTCCAGTGGTGTTCACAGTGGCCTTACCGGAGCCGTTGGTGTTATCTGCCGGCACCACACCTGCTCCCTGCCAGTTCCCTGCCAAAGGGGCATCCATTGTAACCGCGGGCAAAGGCTGCCCTGCAGTCACAGGAGCCCAGCCGCCGCCTTGCTAAAGGAAAGAGAAATCTTTTCATCAGGTTTCTTTTTGACTTGGAAAAAATGAGATGGTGTTTGAGCTCACAAAAAATGAGTTGCAGAATGGTGTTATACATCAGTTTGTGAGCTGCTTTGCTGTGGTATGCAAACAATCTGGTCTGGCGTGTCTCGCTGAAGGAGTTGGGGCTGGTGCTGCGTCCTTTTCTGCCCACATGTGCTGCCATGTGAGGGGCACAGCATGGACCATACCTGCAGGGTGGGACCTGAGCCCAGGTAGGACGGGAGAGCCCTCTGACAAATGACTTACTAATTGGGCAGCTAAAAAACCACAGAGTCATTGGAAGGAAAAAAGATCAAGTGCATGGCATTTATTCATGTAATTTCACTTCTTGCGTTCATTCAGTTTGGATAATGAAAACAAACTTCTGGGTTTTGTTTCAGTTTCCCTGGCTGCCTTCTGTACCAGGCTGGAGCTGGGCTGTCCCTGCAATGCCATGATGTGCTGTGGGGAGAGCAGGCACAGCTGGGAAATGGCTTGTTCTCAGGTTTAGAAAGAGTCAGTGTAATTCCTTCATAGATGCTGCTGCTGTTGGGAGCACTTACAAATGTTACCTTCAGGCTTTAACAATTGTCCTGTCATAAGCTGGAGTTCTTACATAAGAACAGAGTTAAAAAAAAAAGAAAAGGGTCAAGGCAATCCCAAGCACAAATA
>NW_010117372.1:0-29347 GCF_000699245.1 Pterocles gutturalis
AAATATAAATATATATATTTATATACAAGGATGTAGCTTCTTTTGGGATCCATTTGAGAAGCAATTTTAAAAGGTTGTGAGTTATGTGAAATTTCATTATTTACATTAAAATCTGCTAAAAACATATTGAGTTTTGTTTACATCTACCTGTTTACTTTAATTCTATACTCCAGTAACTACTGGAGTATAGAATTAAAGTAAAAATGCAAGTGAATTGTAACAGTATGGATTCCATTTTTTGAGTAATCAATATCAATGTTAGTTACGCAGAGTATATAATGACGCATTCATATAAAGGGGTATATGCTCTCAGTTTACCTCACTTGCAACAGATATTCCATTATATCAAGTCCTATGTTTTAAAAATCAATAGCTTTATGTGATTTGTTCTTCTACTTACTCATAATTGTATATTCCACCAGAAGTTCAGTGTTCTCTCTGCCTACTGTAGATGACTGTTTCACAGCAAGGACATGCTGAATTTGAATAACTTATGAAGGAAGAAAAACAAGACAGTATTAGCTAGCTCTGGTGGTGTTGTTCACAGTTTCTCCTTTACACTTCTAAAGAGTCAATGGTGCAATGGTGGAAGCTTTTCCACAGGTGAGAACCAAGCAAATTTCCACATCCACATCTTTAGTGGGGACCATGATCCAGCCCATCCATGGAATGTCCTTGTTATACTGGTCTTGGCATCACCCAAACAAAGGTTGACTGGCATGCTGCAAGATGCCAAACAGTAGGGGTATTGTGTATAAATACCATATAGGCAGTCAAGTCAGGGTTGAACAGAAACCTTCAAAGACAAATACCTAGTTCCACCAGCTGAAATAGTTCCTTTTTGATTTCTGCCTTTAATCATTATCAGATCTGTAGTAACTTTAGCATACTTTTCTCCTTTTCCCTTGGGTTTTGGGTGATAAGTGTAACCAAGCAGTATAATTGTCTCTGGCACAGGTTTTAATGAAAGATATTGCTACTCCCATACCAGCAGAAGAGGTGAAGAAAGTGGTTAGAAAATGTCTGGAGAACGCTGCCTTGATCAATTACACTCGACTTACAGAATATGCCAAAATAGAAGGTTAGTAAAGCAATCAACTGCCAAAGTGGCTGTAAAAGCCAGCAATGCATATTAACTGAGTTTTCTGTGAGCAGCCTTTTCCCTTTCCTGAACAAACCGCTTCCACAGCAAGGGGAAATGTCTCATTAAAATCTCAGCTGGTGAACTATGGAGCTTTTTCCTATTCATTGCTTTAATATGCCTCCTGGGACCCTGTCTGAATGGAAGACTAGGACTTCTTAATTTAAGTTGCCCTTTGTTCTTACTTTTGAGTTCCCTGTAAATCTAAAAGGTTGTTTATGGGTTATTTTTTATTTCTCTAACTATTGTATGTAATTAAACTACTGACAGGAAATTCTTTCCTTATCAGCAGTGCCAATACCTTGAAGCTTGAAAACTCTGAGTATAGATGTTTTTCTGATGTACTTAAAGGGCAGGCAGATAAGTCTTATTTGTTTTTGCTGATGTGTTGTCAGATGTATAATATTAATCTGATCATTAAAACCTGAATTACATCCTGATTTCCGAATGAACTAATGGGACAAAATACCAGATCTAATGGTAATCAGCAGTTTTTTTCTGGACTTTATGTATGTTCTAGAATGTATACAATGAAAACAATGAAGATTTTGCTCAAAAACATTGGCTAGTATACACAATGTCTTTTTAATATTTGTAAACCTTATGTAAAATGAAAAGGAAGTCATACTAGTCAATCGCCTTGTCAAGACACGTCTGTTATTCTCCATAAAGGGCAGAAAGCTTGAGATATACCTGTACAGATATATTCAGGAGTAGAAAACTGTGTGCGCATCTATATAACTGTTTTTTTGGAAGTAGAGTCAATTAGCAGGAAAATGTACGAAGGATGAATTCTGCTTTTAAAAAATCCGATTTTTATGCACAGTATTTTTTTCATAGCATGTATTTCTAGCAATGCACTAGAAAATATAGAGTTATAATAGATGCAAAATTAAGGAGCCTTATATGTTTAGCAATGTCATAAAGCCAACTTTTTTCCTTTTTCCATTTCTGTTCAAATTCTCTGAAAAACATGAGTTCACCAATCTCACAAGTGATTAACAAAAAAACCCATCTCGTCCCTATAGCAACCAGTATTATATCATGGGAGTAACAACATGAAATCGTCTTAGTAACCAGTTTATCATAATTAATTATGATATCATGTTGTGTTAAAGAAGGAAGGATGACTGTTAAATCTATTCTGGAAAAGAAAAAGCAATATTACTATTTTTCTTAGGTTTTCTCTTTCTGTATTCATAAAAGAGATTTTTTAATGTTCAGTATTTCAGGTTTTTAACAAACCTGTTGAAAAAATGGATATAAAAATAAAACATTTTTAAAATATGACAAAAGCATGTGAAAGATATCTAAACTCAATGACACTGAATTGGATTGGAAGAGTTTTTTAAGGTGAAGTAAATACATCTTTGACCAGGATTTTTAGCTATATCCTAGAGAATTGTGGCAGTTCCACTGCAAGTAGCAACTTTTGCACTTGAAAGTAGGCACACTGTTAACACTGCAAACAGCATATAAAACTGCTGTCCATCCCATGGCATATTTTGACTTGCAAATTTCTTTTTGGATTTCCTGTCTTTTAATTGAAATACAACTAGATTTCTTTAAGTATTTCTACACATGTAATTGTAAACCCAAAACAGAATAGATAATTGCATGTATGTCTAGTGCCTCAACAACAAACAGGTTGAGTACTTTTCTGAGAGTAGAGTACTATTTAAAAGTGAAGGGCCCCAGCATCATAACATCAGAAAATTTAACGCATTGATTTTCAATAGCAATGAGACCTGTATTCGTCTCTTTCTATACTCAGGTCGTTACAAGTATCCTACATTTTTATCAATATAAATTATATGTCGTAGTTTTCAGCAATAGGTTCCATCTGCTTTTTTAGGTTTATGGGAGCATTGTTGTATCCATGCACTGAAATTAGGTTCTTTTCTTGAAAGTAATATGTCTTAGTGTTTACATTAGTTGCTTACTCCTCAAATTGCATACAGAAAACACATAGTAATTACAGAATCATAGAATCATAGAATGGTTAGGGTTGGAAGGGACCACCTTAGAGATTATTATCTTTGTAACATTACTGGTGTCCTCAAATGTAGCTGTTATACATTATCGGGATTTTTTTCCTATTCTTTGAATATTTCTTCAGTGAACAACATCATATCAGTCAATCAAAAGGCAACCATTGCATGATAATATCAGCTATAGACCAATAATAACTACACAAAAAGTAGAGATGCAAAGAGAACTCTAACAACAATAATATTCTTGTATTCTTACATTCGTATATTCTTTTACTACTATTTGTATATCTAAATTCCCAAGCACAATACGGATGCAAACCCAGCCAGTGAGCCGAAAATAGAGACTAATAGAACTAGTAAATAAAAATATACTACCTAAACACATACACCATTTCTCCCTCAGCTGACAAAACACATCACTTGAGTGAGCTGACTGCCAGGATTTCTGCTGCTATATTCAAGATTTTAAGAATATTTTAACTCCTTATTTGGTATTTATTCTACTCTAATGATACTAAATAGTTATAATTCTGTAATGATGTTTTTCTTCTTTTTTTTGTTGTTGTTTTCTATTTAGCAACAGCAGAAAAGGACTCAGGTGATTACTATTTGTGTGCATGTCTGCATGTATTAGAAAACTTAGTGTGTTGTGTCTGTTGTTTTATTAATTTTGTTGATTTCAACAATATCAAGATATTGACCAGAAGATTGTATTCTGGTCAATAATGTGTGAACATTAAAATTAATTTTGATATAGTGTAGTCCATACATTCTTCATTTACACTGATACTTAACTATGATGTCCATATTTGTTAGCAATTTAGATAATGTTATATTTTGGAAAGAAGTGTAACGAATTGATGAAGAAAAGTTTGGCTGTTAAAATCAGTTTTTGTATTTAGAGAAATGTAATTTCATACTCATCAGCAAAAATTCCATCCATTTTTTTAATGGGACTGCTGGATTTATTGATGAAGATCTTGATAGGAGAACTAATTTCTTAAAGCTGGTTTTACATTTCTCTGTTATGACTTTGTTTAGTGATAAGTTTATTTTTCTAGTTACAGCTGAATGTTGCAAGGGTGGTGTTCCTAGTTTCATGAAGCTGATGTGTTGTAAGTTCTCCAGTAGTGCAGAGAGGTTTTTGAGTGCTTATATCCAAATATTTAATAGAGTGATTATAAAAAGAGTGTAGTTGGAGTAGCATTTGTGGCTGAGTAGTATTGGCTGCATAGAAGTATGAGGGACTGTGCATATATATACTTTGAAATAGATGCACACACTACTTTGTCTTACCTTTTTTGAAGACATACACGCAGACCCAGTGGAAGCCTGAATCATGATGCTTTGTGAGGTTTCCACAAATAATAACTACAGTTATGGGAAGGGGCATTGAGTTGGTAGCTTTCTCAGAATGACTTTTTCCATCTGGAAGGACAGGCAGGGGTGATGACTTTAAAGGTTGCATTAAAGTAGTTCCAAATGGAGCTCCTTGCCAATGAGGGGCTTGAAGGGAGAAAGATGGTTCATTTTTGGAAGAACAGCTTCTTTAGCCAGTAAAGAAGCAAAAAATACTAGCCAATTATAAAAACTATTTTTTTAAAGTCAGTATTCATAACTGAAGATTCAAAAAATTCCATTGATTCCCAAAATTTCCACTGCTTTTCATTTGAAAGCTTTAAATGCCCTGGAAATAGCAGAACTCTTTTTGGAATTCTTAAAAAAGAAAACAGATGATTCAGTGGTGGTATGGGCATCCAAGCCACAGCAACAGGATATGAGCTCATGTTGATCAGTTAATCTCCCAACCCCCTCTGATCAACAGGGAGAGGTTTGTTAAGCAGGTGATTCAGAGCACTTTTAGGCTCCTTCAACAATTTCTCTGTGAAAGGACCTATGTCACACCGTCAAATACAAATGCATCCCAAGAAGGTTTCCCTCATAGGTGAAACAGGTAAAGCTAGATAGCACAAATACTCCATTTAGTATTTCTACACCTGTAGGTATTAAAGAAAATATCTCTTCAAATTAGAAATTTAGACAAATGTTTAAATTAATTTGTGAAATGACAAAACTAATTTTGGAGTTTGTTTGACCTTTGCACTCTAAAACCTCAGCTGTGCATTTTTATATAATGTGCATCACCTCTAGCACAAATCTTCATTGTGCCAAACACTCTTGCTATTCTTGTTTTTCTCAGGCTCATTGTATCAGAAATGTAGACCCTTAAGCACAGAAGACATACAGTTGCAAGGACAGGAAAAGAAAAAAAAAAAAAAAAAAAGACTGTACCTGATTTCAGTCATTTTACGTTAGGTTTATGCACACTTTGAAAGAAACTATTGTCGTGTTCTTAAGATAGGATAGCAAAGCTGTCCCTTAAGTGACCTGGCAGATAACTGTATTAGAGAATGGATGAGCAGAAAGCCTATCACATACAGTAAGTAAATGGAAATTCACTGTGTGAGTTAGATGAAGCTAGAGGTTTATAGTCTGTGTTTATAATTTAATTGCCTAATTAAAAATTACACTTCTAACTAAAAATACAGCTGAAAATTAATCAGATAACTCTGAAAAATTACTTTTATTGAAAGGAGTAAATAGACAGTGTTCCACCAGGATTTTGTGTCCCATTTCTCTGATGCAAAAGATGAAGCAGATTAAAGGAATCCCAATAAAACTATATTTTAGCCTGGCTAACAGAGCCAAATCCTGCTCCTGTTGGTCTCACAGCTAAACTACTACGGATTTCATCATGAACTTGATTTACAGTATGCTTAGCCCTAATACCATATATTGCATTGTCATAGAAAATGATGAAGTTTTTGAATTTCATTAATGAATTTCTTGATAACTATTATTTACCCTTTAGCTTGTGCTCTAGATACTGTACACAGAATCTTGAATTGCAGGAGTGTCCGTGTTAGGTAATACAGAGGTGAACATGCAAATTATTTTTGTTGCGAGAATCCTTTTTCAGCAGGGTGGTTGCCAGGTTCCCAGGTCTATTTCCCAAGTACTCTCATTTTCACAGTCTCAACTGACCAAGACTCTTATTGTTTTCCCAGAAGACACTGGTTACTTTCTTAATGGCAGACACAGTAGTATAAGCAGCATTGCATCAACGGGATTTGTTTGCAGTCAGGATGACATTTTATTTAGCACTCCCATGTCATTGTACTATTATGAATATAGAACAGCTTTTTTCAATAAAAATTACATTTGCAATTACAATTATACAGGGTTCAGCATGTCATTCCTTACAACACATACAGCTCAAATTCTCATGGAGTAGCTGTTTTCCTCAGTCAGTATAATTGCCATTATGGGGAGAACAGCAGCAAACCTACTATTATAATTTTGAATTATGTCTAAGAACTCTCATATAATGCCCTTGTAGTTTGCAGCAAGGGTTTATATTTTGTCAAGGAATGATCACAGCATTGGTAAGTGAAAGTCTCTTTTTAGGTATAAACCTTTTTCATTTCAGCACATGCTGCCTTTGAGACTTTCCTACCTGAAAGTACTTTTAAGATCATTTTCTGTATGACAGATTTTCCTGTCTTATGCAGTATTTAGCTTGAGTTAACGCTTTCTATAGAGAATGTTGAACATAACTGGACCTGCTAGATGCTGAGGCCAGAGACAAATAGCATTCTTCAGATGCATTTTGTATAGCTTCCAATGAACAGCTTATAGAAATCTGCATGCCTTCCTCACCTGTTTTCTCTCCTTCAAAAAAGATGGTCTTCCTTATACAGAATTCATATTTTTTACTTATATTTTATACACATCCATTAACACACAGAGTAATAAAATACTTTATTTATTCCTTCTTAGAAACGAATGGGTGTCGCCATTTAAATTTATTTGAAATCTCAATGGCTGAGGAGTAATGGATTCTGCTAGTGCTGCTGTCAGTGCCTAAGAGAAGTGATAGAAACTTACATGTAAATACGTTTTTCAGCACAAGGGCATTACCTTGCTGTAGAGAGAAAAAAGGGACTGGTTTAGGGATTAAAGTGCTAAACGGCTATGAAGCCAACAGGGCAGTATCTGTCATTGTCCGCAGATACTAATTTCTGAGGCAATAGACAGATTGTAAAGATTTGAGTTATTAAGTAGTTTTCTTTTAACTCAGTATTTTTAAAAGTCTGTAGTAGCTGAGTAGACTGGGCTCCTGCCAATCAGTTTTAATAAAAGAGATGAGAATAAATGTGGTTGAAATCAGAGCAAATAGTTACCGTGTAGTGTGCAATTGCTCAAAGACAAATTAAAGTTGTCATCCCAGTATTTCAGACAGACTGCCAAAGGCTGAATAACTGTTAACTCCGTACAACAGAAGGTCAGGAGCAACTCAACAGTTTGCTGTTTTTTAGAGGACATCGATTGTTGACATACTCTTTACATACAAGTTTCTAAAGGAAGGGTAGTATGTAAATGCCCTCAAGGCTCAGAAGGATCTATCTGACTTAAAAAGAAGAACACTACAAACATTATTGAAATTGAGAAGGCAAGTGGAGAGAGTCATTGTACCTGGAGAGGACTTGATTAAAGCTCTCCATGCATGTTCATTTCACTGAACAAACAGTAACGAATGAGTTGCACAGCGACATAGCACCTTCTTGGTCCCTGTATTTGTGCAACTAAATGGAAAGAAGAGGAT
Source organism: Pterocles gutturalis (assembly GCF_000699245.1). Lineage (NCBI taxonomy): Eukaryota > Metazoa > Chordata > Aves > Pterocliformes > Pteroclidae > Pterocles > Pterocles gutturalis. The sequence goes on from NW_010117372.1 coordinate 7,802, forward strand.
ACGGGCAAATATCTCTGATTTCCATTTTGGAGCAGAGGTCTGGAAAAGAACCCCTGGATTGTTAGGTCCATGTCCCAATTCCTCCTTCATAAATGCACCCTAGTCCGTCTCTTAATGGCTGGGCTAAGTCAGTCTTTGTCACTGCTCTTCTCCTTTCCACCCCCCACTTCACCCATGTGAAGGCTATTTCAAGTCTTTTTCACTCTATAGGTGTAGGAATCACCTTTCAGTCAAATTAGTTCCTAGTTTTTAGCATGCTAGCCTTGTCCTATATCCCTAATGAAGGAGGAATGGTTCCCTCATTAGCATTTCATCATCTCCAATTCCTCCTCGCCTTATGGTGCATTTGTAGACAGCTGTTTTATACTTACACAACTTAGGCTTTCATTGCCTTGTCTCAGACTTTTAGCCTCCTGTTCTTCATTTTTATCATCGTAGGAGCCTTTATTAAAGTTTGAATTCCACCTTCTTTAACTCTGGTGACAAGAACTGTGCAACCATGAGGTGCCTGGCACGGTTCTAGTAGTACTGTTATACCAGAAATGCTTATCTAATGTATTCAAGGAAATGCTTGTCTTTGCATGTCTATATGATGATTGTGGCAGACATCCATTCTGCGAAAAGCTAATTCAACCCAGTCTTCCTAGTTTTGATCGTTTCCAGCTGACAAGTTCCCAGTTTATACCAAATGTTTATTGCTGTTCATGTGTCAAAAATGTATTGCTCTCCCTCTTACAGGATTAAATTTTGTTTCTCTTTCCCATTCTTTGGAATTATCCAATTCTTGTTCCTGCATTTTGACCCTGCTGTCTATTGCCACCGTTTTACAACACTGTCGTCAGTGCACTCCTAATACTTATTCTGAGAAGCTCAGCCCAAAGATGGATCTAGAGGGATTTCCCCAAGAAACCTTTCTTTGCTCTTTCTCAGCACTACCCATGGCCTTTCTCTTGAGGCAGCTTCTTTATCCAACACATAATTTCTTTTTTAATCCTCATTTTCTTCAGCTTAACTGGTAGTTTTCCCATGAGGCACAGTATCAAATGCTTTAGTAAAGTCAGAATAGATGAGATCTACTGAATTTCTTTTCTAAGAAAATATCCTATCAAGAAAAGCTACTGCACGAGTCTAGTGCAACCTACTTTTGCAGATCTGTATTACATTGTATTCTGTTTTCTGTTCATTTTATAGCCTCAATTTAGTAATTTCTTCAAAATTGGTTTTAAAGTTAATAATTGTCAGCATCACTTTTCCCTTCTCCTTACCTGCCAGCATTAGATTTGCTATTGTCATCTTTCAGTAACTCCCTAAAATTTAGACTCTTAAAATTATTAGATTTTTTTTAAATACTTGTTACTAAGTCTGCACTTTCAAGTGCCAGTTTTATTTCAGTCTAGGATGTCAGTTATTCGTGTTCCTTCATTCATGGGGCTCTTCAGTTTGCTGTGTTTATTACCTCTGAGTTTTATTCTACAGGAGCAGAAAGTGCTGAGAACATTAGTTTTTTCCCCTTTTGAAGAGGAATTAGAAGTGATGGAAAAGAAGAAAACAATAACTACTAGTATCAGTGTTGCCAAAACTACAATACAAAGAATCATAAATTAGGTGCCATTGATCAGTAATTAAAAATTAAGATTTCTTTTTATCTTTGCCTTTTTTATTCTGCTTTTACCTGTTCAAATTTGTTGTTTTGTTATTTTTCCAGTTTTGCATGAGCCAAAATATTTCCTTTTTTTAAAAAATAAATCTGTGATTGCCCCATGAAGGTAGTTACATTGAATATTATGATAAATTTTTTAAAACTGAAAACATTGTAGTGTGACCCATGTCACAAAATCATAGGTTATTGACTAGGAGATGTAAACTCTAACTTTCCACAAATCTCAAAATCTCTCTGTATGTAGGTGATAATGGTAATTGATTATTAATTTTTTTTCTCCCTAAAATTTAAAATCCTATTGAATTATTAGAAAGAAATTATGGAAAGACTGGTTGCAACTTCATAATTAAAGCTAAATTCCATTATTTATATAATGCTAGAATTTTTTTTTTAGTCAGAAGAATATAGGATGTCCTCCCAGATGTCCACTCTTTACTTTTTCATGCAGAATTAATTCTGTGAGAATTTGCAATAAAATCCACCACAGTCAAATCAAAATTATCTGTGGGTGGATTATCCCAGTTGTGGATTAACTCTGCAGAGTCAGTTCAGCTCTAGTAGCAAATTAGCTCCAGTTTATTGATGTTTGCACTGCTTTTGATACAAGTTGAGAAGCAATCTTGCTGGTTTCACGTATCAAACATCTGAATTAATGGACCCTACTGGAGCAGACTTGGCCCCATACAGTTTAAATTATGATATATCTATATTATCAAATTATATTATGGCCTGTTTTACTGCAGGGCTTCTCTGTCATCCCCTCTGCATCAATATGAGTTTACTCCCAGGGTCCGATTTGGAGTGAGTCAGTCAGATGCCTTGGCAAGAGAGCTGGTGTAGGATAAAGGGTAGCTTGTTTAGGTTCCATGCACTACAATTTCATTTGCAAAGAAGCCCATAAGATTTAAGTCCCTCTGTGCAATATCCAAACAGGTAATATTCCTTCTGAAACTCCAAAACTTCTTCAAGTTGTGCGCTGCTGTGAGTGCAGCACGTCCTGGAAGGATTTTGACAGCCAGCAGTCATCACAGTATCTGCCCTTCTATGGGCCCAATTCTGGCACGTGCATGGAAATGAATTAGTTGACGGTCAAACAGCTCCATTTTGCACTTTCTCCAGGCTTGAATGCTGGTAGCATTAATAAGAAGTAGCACAGCAGCTGAATACTGCCAGTGATCAGTGCAACAGTGCCAATGAAAATTGGAACAAATGCCAATTGTCTTACGTGAAGGATCAAAATCCAAACTGGATGTTCTGTTGCAGTTTGGCATAAAAAGAGCTGGACCAAATCCTAAGCTGCCACATCACCACAGAAGTCTCCAGCCCCATCTAGCTGTCTTGGATGTGAAGGTATCTGTAAGCCCAGCAGGGCTGTGAACTCAGGGTCTCTCAGCATCCTTGGCCATGGAGGGAAGTGACAATCCAAGCAGCCATTCTCAAGTGTCACACAACTTCTTGCCTTTTTACCACTAGCCCTGCCATTGCTCTGTGGGAAACCTTCTGGCCTGGAGACAGGTTGGCTCTCCTGAGTGTCTTGGTCTGGACATGCTTTTTTTGAAGAAAAGAGGAAGAGTGAGATACTGGACAGGGAAAACCAGTGAGGGATATATGCTATGCCACAGGGGGAGGACTGGCAGGCCAGAGGTACCTCCCAGCTGCACTGTACTCATACCCAAGGAGGAAATTCACCTCTTTAATCAGCAGATTCCTGTGCTCAGCAAATGCCAATGAGAAATTAAATACACATGTTTAACAGCTTACCTGCTGGGGAGAAAAAGAGGTGAATTGTACATTTACCTCCAAGAGTCAATTATCTTCTGGAAAGCAAGCTCAAGTTAGGTCTTCAACACACTGCTGTTAGATTTTAGACATACTGATGCGGTCAAGAAAGGAGGAACATGGAGAAGTTCTCTGACCTGTGTGACACAGGAGGTCAGACTGGATTATCTGACAGTCCCTTCTGGCCCTAGGCTCCAGCAGTACATGAAGCAGTCACCTTTTCATTTCAGTAGCATTTTAGTCAGTTAACTTAGCTCATTTAACAATATTTTCTTGGTACCTATGTGACTCACTGAAAATGTGTACTTGAGAAAGCATCCATTATTTGCAAAGCCTGGCTTGCTTTTTCATTTCAGCAGAATGTGAAGCTGAAAACCAATGATTGATGGCTTTTTCTGTTTATTTTCTAAAAGATGTCAAGCAGCATATTTACTGACTCGACTCCTGCTGCAACTTGTTAGCTTGAGCAGTGTAAACACATCTTAACAACCTTTAGTAATTGTGGAGAGAAAGACATCATGAATATAATGAAAACTGACAGTACTCATTTCCATTCCTGTAATTTTTTTACGCTTATAAGGACAAGCACAGTATTTTGCTCATATGTTTTGAAGGTCCTAAAACTTACAACAGTAAACTGATAACAGTTTATTGGTACTCATATTTCAAATATACTGCTTGTTTGGTTAAAAAAAGTTAATAGTTATTTTTCTCTCAAATGCTTCATGTACCCTTGTTTATATACCTGTGTAAATGGTGGTTATCCTTAACACATACTTGCTAAATTTTGCAAGAGGAGGGACCTTAGATACAAAGAAAGACTAGCTGATCTGTTAACTTACAGGTGGAAAAAGAAGCTTTAGGCGAAGCTTAAGCTAAATGCAGGGAAGCATATACCATCCAAATGAGATTGCATGTATTGATTTATTCTGGGAATAGGTAAAGGAGAGAGATTTATCCAGGGATGCAGAGAGAGTGCAATTCTCCACCATCTTTTCTTATCAATAAGTCTTATAGAAAATAATTATTTTAAAAATATTATTGCAAGCTGTATGAAGTATCAAGAGTAATTTGAATCTTTTTAAGAATTAGTAAATAGTTTTGGAGTAAACTGGTAAATAGCATGTGGAATTTCATGCAAACTTGAAACTGGAATTCTTTGAGCCTAATCTGTCCCACATTTTTAGTTATTCCTGCTATGAAACATCATTCAGAAACTTGCCATACTCACCTCAGAAGAAAATTTGCAGTTTTCATCCTCTTTTTCCTCCTAAGTACACTAATCATGTTGAAAAAAATATTCCTGAACATTAGTCCCATCATGACTGAAATGCTTGCAATTTCTGGCTTAAATTATTTATCATGACTGATTTATTATTATGCCAACACCATCCCTGATCATAACTAGCTCTTCTCCTTCCCAAGTGTTCCCACTGTGGCAATACAGTGTTCTCACACTGTCTGTGTAGGAGCACTTCTGATCCCCTCTTTCATCCTTCATTTTATTAGGCTTATTATGCCTTTCAAACAAACTAACAAACACACAGACAAAACCAGACTCTCAATTCAATGCAATTTCAGACTGAAATTCAGAATTCTTATTGCTTCAATACCATTTCTGATCAAAGTTCAATTCAATGCAGATGACCAGAACTGTATTTCCTCAGTGCCTTGCTCAATGAAATTTATACCTTCCTGAGACCATGTTTCTCTTTGTCACGGTCTCATCACAGTGGTGGTTCAGGATAATCTCACAGTTAGTTAGTAAATCTATGGGCTTTCTCCTTCTCTCCCTACTGATAATGATGTCTGTTCAGTAGCCATTTTTAGGCTATCTTGAACTTATTCCAGATGTGGAATAAGTGAATTTAGTTCAATGCAAAAATGCATCAGATTCAATATCATTATTAGAATTACTTTCTTACTAATTTAGAGGAGCCCTTCTAGGATTTTTTTTTATAGTTTACAGCTTATTTAACTTCATTAGGCATGAATACAATTACAAATGCAATTATTTTGTTTACTTGGCTAGTGGTAAAGTCTGTGAAGACCCGGCTGAATTTGTAATAAAATCAGTTGTTTATGCTGAAATCAAATGTGCCAGTCATACTCTATTAATATCGCTGGTTTATTGCTAAGGCTCATTAACAACAGTGATAGTGATTGTGATGTATCAGCTGTATGAATAGTATTTGCTGCGTGTTCAGGACACTGACCACTAGAGGAAACAGCAGGTTCAGTCCAGGATAAACAAAGAAAGCACTGTTTATGTCTGAATTAAATAGTAGTCTTTGTACTATAACCTAAATAATAGGGGCTGGATCAATCCTTTCTAATCTCACTTGACATATTACATTAATATAGTTGTGGTTATATTCATAGAATTGTTCTACAGTATCAAATTTGCAAATTCAGTACAGTATTAATAACCATGATCCTGACATTGTAAATGTAGTTTTGTGTCCTGGTGTCCTTGGTCCATGTTCAAACACACAATAACTCTTTCTTGAGTTAGATTGTGGTTTTGGAAATCATATTATTTGAAGATGCCTGCTCGTGGGGTCTATTTTAATGAGTTTTGAAAATTAGTTTGTTATGTGTGTTTTACCTTTATTTTTTGCTGTCTTTTTGAAGTCTCCTCTGTAGAATGGGTGATCTTCATGTCATTTGTAACTTTTACATTTGTCCTTGTTTTCCTTTCTGTGGAGTTTTTAGGAGGCTTGTGTCAATTCTGTTATAACGTCTTTATTTTATAGTGCTAGTTTTTATTGTGGTACTAAAAAGAATGCAGATTCACTCCTGTTGCTGAACAGCAGGTAGAAAATTAGTTACTTGAATAATCAGTTATTGGAAACTAGTTAATTGAATAATTATTGTGTTTTGTACTTTTCTTATTTTTAAATATGCCTAAAATGTAGTCTGTTATTTAGATGAAAGTTGGAATTTTCGACTGCTGGAAAATGCATGAATCTTGCTGATAACAGTAATGAGTTATCTAGTGAGAATGGCATTGTGCTGATGGTACGATAACAAAAAAGGTCTCTGCTGTGTGCTGTCTTTGTATATCTGACCTTGAAGAGAATTAGAACATGCTTGTTGCACAAGTTGAGCATCTAAAGCATTGATGCACCTGTTAGCTCTCACATATTGAATCAGATAATGTTTATAATGATCAGTGATTCTTTTGTGAATTAAGTATTTTCTCTGTCTAGAGATCTGGATATTCAGCTGCATTTACTTGCATTAAATGATTGTCCTTAACAGGTGAAATTGCTTATACTTCAGAAAATTGTAACATTGCACCATTACCATTCCTTTCTGCTGTCGTTTTCTCTTACTATTGAATCTTATTTGTAACTAAAGTAATTTTGGTTTGCATTTTATATTCTTATAGAGACCATGAACCAAGCAACACCTGCTAGAAAACTGGAAGAAGTTCTTCACCTTGCAGAACTTTGTATTGAAGTATTGCAGCAAAATGAAGAACATCATTCAGAGGTGAGGCCGTACTGCATTTGCTGTAGAGAATGGTTTGTTCCCACATTTTTTTCTCCCCGATGCGAAGCAATTCTGTCAAGAAACATTTTAGCTTTACTTTCTGACATATGTTTAAGGCAGTTCACATTTACAGAGGAATAAGAGACTTGAAGCTTATGAAAAATGAAATGAAATAAAGCTCTACCTGAATTCGCTTGAATGCACTGTAGGTTTAGAAATTAAAATTAAAGAGCATAAAATAGAGAAAGCATCTTTATGCTGGAGGTGGTGAAATGGTATGGAAAACATTCATAGCCTTATGCAGTTGTTCCTTCCAACTTTTCACCTCATTTAAGATAGAAAGAACATATAATTGAATGCTAGTTTTCATCATGTTGTATAGATCTTGATTTTAACATAAAAACAATGATGGGTATCATAATCACACATTGCTCTTCTGTTGATTGGAAAAGTACTGCTTTTAAACTTGCGCTTTATAAAGTAGCATTATAAGGTAGAAGAAATAGAACAGAACAATTTCATGTTTCTTCTCTCAAGTCTTTTGCTTCATGATACAGAAACCATAATATTTAGAATATTTAGAATTATCGCACCTTTTATATCAAGGAATTGCAAAAATAAACTTGACCAGGTATACACAATTGTATAAGTTATTAACATTTAATTAATAAATACAGTTTTCTAAGGTTCAGGAAATTTTTTTTAAATGTTCTCAAAAAACTCAATAAATATTTTAGGGGAAAATATGCAAAGGGATAAACATGATTTAGTATACATGGTTATAAATATGATCATTCAGAACATCTGGTTTTATATCACACTATGGAATCTAGTTTTTAGTTTACATCTGTCATGTGTGAACTTGTTATAGATGTTTTATCTTCTACTGAAGAAACAGATGTTTCAATGATTTGAAATTAATTCCCTAGAGGCCCAGTTCTACACTGCTTGTTGCCACTGTGTTACTCTGTAATGATTACTTAATAAAATGTACATATTGTTTTCTTTTGAGGACCTGTAAGAATATTATAATTCTGTGGAAAAGAACACAGAAGAAACAGATCAAATGATACATGTAGGATTAAATATCTCTGTTCAAAGATTACTTTCCATACTACTTATTTGCAGTAGAGATGTGGTGTTTTTCAGAAGAGTAAATACATTGCATGTGCCTTCAGAAAAATCAATTCAGCCTAAGTTTTCAATCTTTTCTTAAGATATCTTGAAAAGAATAAGGATAATTTAAAGATTATTTTCCCCTGATTCATATAATAAATGTTCAATTTTACTGAAATGTATAGAGCGTGCACCATTTCAATATTAAAATATATCTGAGAATGAGATCAGAAAATTATACACTCCCTACTCAAAACCGGAGAATAAGTATTGTGACTTCACATCATAATGTTAAGTAAATGTTCAGTTTTTGATGGTGCAGTTGATGAAAAGGATCAGTGATCTCCAAAATAGTGTATCACATTTTTTAATACTAGATTTTTATTTTCTTTTAATTCATAACACTTCCAAATTTCTGGGATTTCCAAAGGGAAGAGAGGTATGTGATTCCTAATGAACTAAACATTATTTTTCACCAATTATAACATGGAACTGTGTATTGAATGTGTAGCATAAATTGTTCTGATCATTTCTGGTGTTGTATTGCCACATTTGTGTGTCTTTCTAGAATCTAATAACTTTAGTCTTCCTTTAGTCCAGTCAATGTTTTTGTTCTCTTAGAATGTGCGTCACCAATTGCTAACTGCCTTTAGCCTGATTGTATATTGTCCATAATGACTGAAATACTATTGTAGCTGTAGTATTTGTTTTTCTATTCTTCTTACTTGTTGCCTAAGCTATGATGGGTAGTTCTTGAGACGGTCAGAAGAATTTGTCTAAGTCCAAAGAATCATAGGCAAAGGGGAAGAAAATGGAAAGAAAATGTACTGGTTTTCTGTTTTTGTTGTTTCTTTGTTTGTTTTGAGGTCTTGGCAATATTTTCTGAAAAGAGTTTCACTTTCTTTTCTTCTTTCTTTATTTCTTTGCATTTAGTTATTTTCTAGGGTAAGGAGTCTGTTCATTTAATGAGTTCCCATTTAAACAGGATTTACTAGTGTGAAACTTCTTCCAGTTTGAGGAAGAAGACTCCATTTCAAACTCTTGCCAAAATTTTTGAAGCCTCATCTGTCATTTTCACTATGAGGCCAATCAGCATCCTTCAATCCTGACACTGCAACACACGAAGTACTTTTCAGTAATAGCAGAGGATGCTCAGCATTTTTTTAAAACCTCTTGATATTTCATCTTTTCTCCATTTGCCCCATGTCAAAAAGAATTACAGGCATTCATTAAAAAGTCCAGGATGCAAAAAAAAATATTTGTAGAACACTTTTCAGAAGTTGTCTTTTATTTGATGCCTTTCAGGCCTGAGTACATAATTCTACATTACCTGGGACCTACAGTTCAGAAATGCAAGTGAGGATTTCTATTACTTTATTTGAAATTGTGGGAACTCAGCACTTGTATAAATCAAGCTACCTATGTCCCATGTTGGAAACTCAAAAATATTCAAAACAAGATATTCAAAATGAGGGGCAAAAGTCTGAAAGCAAAGATATTTTCCTATCTATTGTGTGTAGATATTTCTCACTGACAGGTATTTTCGTTAACTCTGAACAAAACACTCTCAGCAGTGTGTAACAGTCGTCCTATTTCAAAAGCTCACTTCACCTTCATCTTTAACTCCAGAATCATACAGCTCCCTCTGATCCAATGCTCCGCTTCAATACTGAACTTTCAAAGCCTAGATTTAGGTGACAGTGAAAAGGTACAAGAGTTACACGTGAAACAGTCTTTAATGTAAACCTGGCTTCACTTGCTGATATACTATTTTTCAGAGATTTCTTCTTGTAAGCTAAGATTACCTAAGAATATAATTTTTTACCAAAAAAAACTGTTTATTCCAACATATTGTTAAGTTACAATAATTAACTTTACTTTTTAAGTGAAAATTAATATAGACATCAATGAATTTCTAAAGATGTATTTATAGAATGTGTGGAAGGAAAACTGGATGCCTTCCTCAGGAGAAGCCAACATCTTTAAGGCAAAAATAGGAATTAAAAAATGCTCTGTACCTATTAAAAAAACACTTAGAATTCAAGGAATAAATTTTCACATTAAAAACATCCCTTCTGATTAACAAATTATGCAAAATGTATTCACAAGAATTTCTTTGAAAAATAAATTGATCAGATTACTTATAGCACTAGAATTGAATGAAATCAAAAGGACCATATACTGTAATTTTTCAGGGATGAGGTCTTCATTCTTTTCTTTGCTCTCTGGCAAAAAGAGTTGCAGGGATTTATATTGCTTTTTGATTTTTTTTTGTGTTGTATTTTTGTTCTGATTTTATCATCTTTCACAGCATAATCTGTTTGATTTCATACATTTTTGATGCAAGGTTTTATAAAATATCTTCGCATTTTTCACTTGGCCTGTTCGTCCTCCCCAAATGAGATAGGACATGAAGTGACATATCCAAATTTATTTTGCCATCTCTTTGCTTTATGACTCTTGTTTAGTAATTGTAGTTTGTCATGTTTGCAGGCATTCGCTTGGTGGCCAGAATTACTGGCTGAGCATGCAGAGAAGTTTTTGTCTCTTTATTCTGTTGATATGGACTCAGCACTCGAGGCACAGCCACAGGATTCCTGGGACAGCTTTCCACTTTTCCAGCTGCTAAATAACGCCCTCAGAAGTGACAGTAAGTTCTTAAGTTTTTTACTTATTGTGTGCATAAGATTTTTCAATGTGCCCACACCTTAGAAATGTATTTCTAATTAATAAAATTCTCAAAATAAAAGTGGCAGTGCCTATGTTTATGATATATATCCTGGTGCTCCATTTCTAGGAAGATGAGCAGTTTCTCTCTCTCCTTGCACCATTTCAGTCCTTATTCTGGCGAACCTTTAACCATTCAGTATCACAAATTGCTCAGTTTCAAATCGATGATGTACAAGCAGCATTATATGTGTTTGATATTTCGTGTTAATCTATACTGCTTAAATAAATTTGTAGTTAATACTTCCTTCTAAGCCTTCCTGTAAACTACTTTCAGACTAGTTGTGTCTATAAAGGTATTGTAGGCTTAGCGTGAATGAGGTGAGATACACACAACAAATCAGTGTTATTTTCACTTGGTGTATTGTTGTATCGTCATTTGAGTTGGACAACAAAATTTGAGATAGCTGTGTTACCTTGCTTTTATTCATCTTTGAAGAGCTAATTTTCTTTTTTTTTTTTGTAATAGTTAAGTGATCTCCTAGACCAGTTTTGTGTGAAAGGGATTTTAATAATGGAATTAATGAAATAAAAAAAAAAAGGACTAGATGCTATTTTAAAAACATTGAATTGCACCTTATTTTGCAGACAAGTAATTTATCCTAAAATGTTAAGGCATCATAAAGAAAAAATATATTTGTGCTACATTTTGTATGTTTACTCATATACTATTTTTTTTAAAAATGAGAAAATAACGCACTGGGGTTTTTTATTATTACTTTGGAGATATAAATGTTATTTTTATTAAATGATCCAAGTTATTCCAAAATCTGATTTTTTTAAATTATAAATACAAGAAATAATTTTTAACTCTTCCTGGAAAATTCATTTCATTTCTGCGGAAGGTCAATAGCTTTTAGGAATTTTAGCTCCATGTATGGCAACTGCTTGATTGAAAGAATGGAAAATAGTATTCAAGAGCTTTTCTCCAAGGTTACACATATTGCAACCTATATTATTTATCATTGTATTATTGTTAACCTTAGCTGCCAAGTGTTTATTGAAATATATAGCTCATCTCAGTATAGTACCTGTTGGCCACAGCACCGTATCATGAAATGCAGCAACTAGCAAATGTACGATTCACTGTGACATGATGGATGACAAACTTCATGGAGGGAAACGGGCAAACGGACAGGGCCACTAACCTAAGCTGAATCTTAAACAGGATTTTTGAAAGTCAGTGTTATTACACAATGTTGGATGTGGTCTAGGACAGAGCAAAAGAACATTAACATTGAGTCTTAGAAGTTTCTCTTTGTAAGTTATGTTTCTATACCTTGACATTTAGCAATACATGAAATGCCATATTCCCGATTATTTATTTTTTCACATGTTATCCTAGTGAAGGAAAACATATCTATTAGTGTTTCCTTTAGTTTGTTTTTAAGAGATTCATGAATGTTTTGTCTGGATCCTTTGTTGGACAAACTGCAACTACAGAAATGTATTAGAATTGCCATGCTGGTAGTAATTTAAGCTCAACTTAGAAGGCTGCTCAGAAGGGTGTAGGAATTGTTCTATCTTGGTGCTGATCTCTTATAAGAGTTAGACTCCTGCAAGGTGGGTTCAGCATTACTTTAGTGGGTGTCTGGTCATCTAAAATACAGATTAAAAATCTGAAGCCTATATTCAGGTCTCTTTCCTACCATCTTACATTTTCCATTTCAGAAGCATGTCTCTAGCTCTGATGTTACGTGCACGTAAAACAATTATTTGATTTCTGAAAGCTGTGGAGGTATGTTACTGTGGTCTTACAAGAAGGATTTGTGACATCAGTTTTAACTACAGTACTGTGTCATTTGTGTTCCTTTGTGCCTTGGTTCCAACCTGATAGAAACAAGGAAGGATTGTCCTCACGTACAAAGAGGTTGCTGGTAGGCTATTATTTTTTCTTTCTTTAAAAGATTAAATGGATAATAATGCTAAATGATTAGAGCAGCCTTAGGGAAGATATTTTATGAAAACTTTCGTGTCAAAGCAATTATTAACAAGATTGTAAAACCTTAACTGAAGGAGAAGAAACGACTGCTGTATGAAATGTCACAGCTGTATACCAATTTCTGTAATTCCCTAATGGTAATAGATATAGTAAATGACGGTTTCTGGCAAGTGAAAGCCATCTGGAAAATCATCCACTTTTTTTCCCCAGAACTACTGGAAAGCAACCGTGGAAATTAGTCACCTTTTAATCGGTGGATATGTTAGCAAATGGCAAGTGACCGTTTTACCAAGAACTGATTCCCAAGTGGAACATACCTCAGTGCTTATTCTTTAATTAACAGCCTTTTCACCTTGCAAGTGCATTAAAGCCATTAGAAAGAGCTCCCCATGCTTATATAATCAATTTTGCAGTCTTCCAAAATGAAATAAATAATTCTGGCTTTACCCTAAGTGAAAACCTTTTCCTGAAAACTATCACCTTCATAAAGATAGATTTAGAAAAAAAAAATCTAAAAAGCGAAAAACTGGAATGTGGTCCCATGAGGATAAAAAGGCTAGTGTTAATAATTAACAAGGAGAGTGAAGTGGAGTAAATTAGCCATAATAGAGCCCACAGTGACTGGCAAAGTCACCTCTCATTATCAAAAAACTCATTAGGAAATGAAGAGGTGGAAATCCCACTGGGTTATTCTCACTCTCCGGCTATATCAGAGATTACTTTTCAGATTTCTTTCAAATGAAGAACTGTTAGGTCACCATATTGCATATTAGGTTAATCTTCAGTGAAATTTGGAGGACTGACACCTGCGTGTTATTCTATCTCAAGAGCTTTAAATGAGCTCTAAATCTTTGAGGCAGGAGTCAGCTTTCACGTAAACCTGACATGAGCGAACTCCTAACAATAAAGAAGCAATCTAACATTTACAGCATTAAAGAAAACTTACATGTAAGACTATTTTTATAACTATGTCACTAAAATATAATATTAGAAAGGCTGTGAGGTAATGAAAATGCATAGTCTTTCCTATTCAAATAGTATTAAATGTGTTATTTTACATTGTATACAAAACATTGTACAAGATTCAAGCTGAATACTTCCAAACCAATATTCATTTAACAATGAGAAGAAATGCATTTTCCAATACAACGTATAACTTCTCATGAAGTAGAAGGGGGGGAGGGAGGGGGAGTCCTGACTGAAGCTTCACATCTCTATTATGAAGGACTCCATTTTGAATCACTTTAAGTTTCTCTATTTTTTCCTGACCTTATTCCACAACAATTAAGAGTTCATCAGTGATTGCTTTCCTATTAAGTCTAACTGAAGAACTACTTTAAAAAAATGGATGGAGGAGTATGATCTTCCTATCTTATAAAATATTTCATCTTTTCTGACAAGAGCTAACAAATATCAAAAAGAGATTTAAAAATGACATTTACTGTGAAAATGAGTAATAGATTGTAGATAAGTTTCTTGTGATTTTTCAAAATGTAAAGGTTTGAAAAAAATACTCTGCTTTCCAAAGTTTCTGTTGTTCATACACAATTATGCCTGACTATAAAGCTTTGCAGATTGTACAGTGATAGCAGTACCCAGTATCTCTCAATGATAGCAAAATTATTTTTTCCAGAATTAGATATTCATGGAGGGAAAGGACATGGTTGTCCCAGGACTGTGTCTTATCTTCTGTAATTACCATGTTACTTTTTGTCCACAGAGCCTACAAAGTATGTTATGAAGGGGCCTGCTCTGGAGGGCAACTTTCTGCTTTCTGTAGTTGTTTAATTATTCAGATTAATCAGGTTTTTAGTGCCTCAAGACAGACATGTATTAATTCCTCTTCATTTAAAATGGTGTCAGAGATATCTCTTAGTGGCATATGCCTAGTTGCATGAAGTGTGTGTACATTTGACTTATTTTAGAGGTTTTTCAATTATATATTCAATATTATGCTTCTTCCTTGCCAAGTTTTCTTTCCAAGTGTCACTTACTGACACTATATACTGTGCTCTTGCTCAGCAATATTGCATCACTACCTTGGCACAAAATCAGTCAAAATTAGGAGTATTATAAAGTTAATTTATAATCTTCATTTTCCATAAAGTATTACTCAGTGAAATGTCTGTGTACCTGCTCTGACTCAGCCATGGTACACCTGTAGACAGTCTGATGAAGCTCATTTAGAAAAACCAGCATGTTGAATGTTAGCCTCTTGAAAGCCATTGCTATTATCGTGGCTATTAGTTTCAAACAGGAATTCTCTGATATGTTTTTTCCACTATTGCTTTTGCTAGTTGCGGAGAAGCAGACACCACCAAAGACAGCATCCCCTTCCTGCTCTGTTACAGCCTGTGTACCACTTTTGTACTGGAGTTTATGTATAACAGTATAGCCCTATCTGAAACTACAAGATGGAGATAGAAAACAATTAGTATTTAAGGTAGTCAAGGCAAACTTTATACCCACACCTCTCATCAAACCTTACACATTAATTGTGGTGGGAATCTTGTCTTAGATCAGGGACTTCTGATTTTTGTTCAGTCCTGTTAGGAGCCACTTTGAACTCATAGCTTGCCTTCAGATAGGAGCTACATGTTTTGGTTACTGTTACTGAGAGCTAACTCAAGCTGCATTATTGCTTACCAGAATATCCAGTAACCTTTTTGGCTGAATGGGAGTTTTAGACACAAGCAAATTGTGCAGTAAGCTGTTTATGTCACTCTGTCTTGTAAAGAGGAAATACATTTTCAGCTTGCTTCCACATAGTACACCTCTAAAATTCACTTTTAAAGTATGTCTTCATGTAAAAATACACACCAATTTGTATATAAGCTGAGACACTTGCAGTCTTCACCACAATTTAAGTAACTGATAAATGCTCTGTGGAGGCAGAATAGAAACAGGAAATGAATGGAAAAATGGACTTTCTTTTTACAGGTTATTGGGCAATTTTCAACTGCTATGAATAGCATATTGAGCCTCAAGGAGCTTTCCTTCTTGAAATTTATTGTTTTTATTTTTATATGAAAATATGCCAGAAAATCCAAGTGATGCCTTCCCGAGAATCCTATGGAGAACAAGATAATTATAAACTGTCTGCCAAAGTGCCCATTTTGTCAGTGGAAAAGAGTCATGTTAACCTGTGTCATTCTTCCTTTCCTTTGATTCTGCAGAAGCTTTTCAGAACAGCATACCAGGATAACTCCTAAACTGTGCCCATATAAATAAAAGCAAAACAAGCCCCACAGCTTCTGTTGTATACAAGCACAGCAGATTATTTTCCTACTATTAGAGGAGAAACCTCATTCCAGTGCTGCATTATTAGACTGTACTTTTCATCTCTGGTCTTTTCTTGTCATATTTTAGTATATATCAGCTACCTAATATGTAAAAATTTACTAACTTTCATGTTCAACTGCAGTATTTCAAGAATTTTTAATTAGGGGATCTGCTTCTATTCATGTAATCTGTTTTCCATTAATATTGTCTCTTCATTAGCTTGCCCTGGCATAGTCTTTCATTTTGTTGTTGTTTGTGTGAATATGATATGGCTCATATGAAGAGGGTGTGGGGTGTCTGTATTGACAAGACAATGGAGAATTAAGCTGCATAGCTTTGAAGACAAGTGGTAGTTGAGGGATTTGAAGTGTGGCATTTCCTCAAGGATCTCTTGTTTCACATCTGCTTTGATACACAGGTGGTACCTTTTGGCAAGATCAATTCTAATCATGGGGTAAAGTGCCAGGAGTCTGCTGATGATACTCAGCTATATCACTTACCTCTGCACTCTAAGTTCTTTCCCTGCCCTGCAGTAATCCTTGATGGAGATCTCCAGATGGGTGAATCAGAGCTGCCATGTCCTCACCCCTGGGAAAACAGAATGCTCCCTGAGTTGTTGATCCAAGACAGTGCTCTCATGTGTGCCCACACACAGAGGGATCTCTGAGGAGGTGCAGTCATGTTAAGAGTCTTGGCATCATTTTGGAAAGTTTCACTTCCATGCAAAGACTGGTGTCAGGATGTTAGGAAAATGATTCAGCTTTTTAAGTTGAACAGCTTTTATTACCTGTGACTTCTTTAAATTTCATTCTGACTTTGGAATAACAAGAGTCACCCTACTGCCCATGAGGCTTTGTTACTGTAATTCCCAGAGTAGGGCTTGTAGCAGAGCTTTTCCGCGGTGTGCTCAGAAAACAGCAAACTACAAGCTCATCCCTTCAAGTGACTGTGATTGCCTGATTAATGCTAGTCCTGTACTGATTTGCTGTAAAGCAGCAATGTTGACTGGGTACAGTTGTATTCTTGTTGTTTTTAAGCTCAAAGTTACCTTGAAAAATCAGCCTAATGTGTAGCTTGATACAAGCCACCTTTTGTTTCTCAAAGGCAATGTTCATCAGCTGTTTACTGTGAAAACCTTGTGTTAATAACTAAATCCTTCTCAGTTATTATTTCTGGTCACAGATGCTGCAGTTTTAAGATGTGTAAATACAGAAAAAATAGCACTGTTTTGAGTGCCTGATATAGAAATAATTATGCCAGAACTAGCTAGTTAACAAGTAGTTCTATGAGCAGTGTAAATAATGCAGCATGTTTGTAATGGACTCATAGGTGCTCTCAAGGGTGGATTCTCAAGTGTTTAATAAGAGATGAGCCTATGCCGCTGCCTTTTTCTCAGTGGAAACCCTAATAATCAGCCTGCTACCTAGCTGCCTGTTTCTGTGAAACTTCATATGTCTGTTATTGCCACCCCTGTGCATAATACGGTTGAAACCGGGTAAAAGTTTCAAAATTCTTAGCGAGAGAGAGGCAGGTGAACAAAACCAGAGCAAGCTGATTGCATTAGTATTGTCTCCTTAGGGAAAATTGGTTGATACATAATTTCCAATTCCTCTACGAGGATGTTTTTAAGAAAATAGTTCTTGCTTTCAGATCATTGTATTCAAGAAAAAAAAAATAATAATAGTGTCCAGATATTCAGCAACAAAGGCACTTCCTTGCAATGCAAGTAGCAATAAGGAACTGAAACTTGATGACACATTTTCCCCATAGTCTCCATCTCTCCCAGGTTCTTTGTGGTGGACATCTTTTGGGAATGGAAGGCAAAGAAGTTTCCGGAAGTTACAGAAATTGTTTTTTATATGTTATACATGGGGTTGTACCAGTAGTGGAACAAGAGGGATTTTAATTTTATGAGATGGTTTCCAGGGTTTTGAGCCCCATGGTCCCACCTTTTCTTCTTAGGAAAAGGATGAAGATTCCTCAAAATGTGGTTGTGGTTGTAGTACCTATCCAAATCAAATGAGAAGCCTGGATGCAGGAATAGGTGGGAGGAGAAACCCACAAGAGAATTTAAAACAACAGAATATGGATGGGAGAAAAGGAGGACTACCAAAATAATGAAAATTTTTCTCTGTGGCTCAGCTTGCCTGTATGATTTCCATGTACACATGGGAATATTCATATAGGTCCTAATAACAGTGCTGGATTAATGTGTGAACAAAGACACATTCAAAACATGAAACTGATATACTCCCTTGGTGGGAAAGGACATTAGTGTGCTAGGATTTGCTAAGAGAACATTTCAGGGAGTACAGGGACAAGAAGTGCTGGTGGCAAACTAATTTTCAGGTTTTAAGCCTCTTCAGTTTGCATTGTTTTTCATGAAGTAAATCCCATCTGTGAAGCAGGTGATTTTCTACTGCTTATAGTTACTTTGCTTTTCTTGAGTAATATGCTTCATGCTTATAGCATGCTCACCAGTTAACTCCATTTCTCTTGGAAAGCAAGAGAACACCTCTAGGTGTGTTACATGTTGTCAGCTTTCCTAAGCACTTTAGGCAACTAGTTTTCAGGACTTTCTTTAAACAGTTATAAAACTACAATTGCTGTGAAGTTGGATATACTAACACCAGAGAATTAGCAAACTTCCAGAAGGGAAGTGTAGAGTTAGTGTGCTTTAAAATTTTGGAATACAGTTGAAAGGGCAGATGACAGGCCAGCTTGGCTCTGAGGCTGAGTTTCACATGAAGACAGACAGGCTGGGATGTACGTTTGTTTGTGGGGGTCTTGTGAGATTTGTGCATGTCAGGATGGGAAAAGCCAGGATTCTGGTGGTGAGCTCTGGCATACCAAGGCATGTCTTCTATTCAAGAGCTCACTGAATGTCCTTTGTAGCAGTGATTCAGGACTTTGCCAGCTCGCAAGGACACAGAACAGATGAGTAAACTGGTCTTATTCCCCCAAATACTCATATGTCACATACTGCCTTTTTCCATTAAGCAGTCTGGAGGAAATGCTATATGCCTCTATGTATTTGCACATAGTGTAGTGAGGCTGGAATGTTTTACAGTAACCGTTGTTTTTCTTAGCATAAGAAGAATAAAAATAGTTGAATGACATTCAAATACAGTTTGTTTGGGTTGGGTTTTTTGTTCCGTCTTGATTTCTAGGTACTAAAAAACATTGCTAAGGCTTAGATTCAGCCAAGTATATTATTAATTTTAAGAGGATGCAGGAGTGTTCTGGTCCAACAACAAACTTCATTATGTGCCTAGTTTTCATTACAGTGGCAGTTTAAAATGGACTACAGTGTTCTCATAGAGCATTTCATTTATCTTTTATGAACTGTATTTCCTACACAAGCTGGATTTTATTCTTAAAATGCTTTTGTGTACTGAAACATTTTAAGAGATACTTTTTCCTATAGCAAAATAAAGTAGGGAGAGGCCTGACATTTTTTTATTTGTGTCTTGTTTGTTTTTAAAGCATTTTTGTGCAACGGAAAGTTTCACAAGCACTTGCAAGAAATTTTTGTTCCCATGGTCATCCGCTACATCGATCTCATGGAATCATCAATTGCCCAGTCCATTCACAGAGGTCTTGAACAAGAGTCATGGCAACCTGTCAAGTAAGTGCTTTCTACAAGATCTGAACAAAGCACCTGCCTGTAGCTTTCTGTCTAATCAGGTGTTCTCCCCCATTGTCCTCTAAATATTCTATTTTTTATTGTATTCCTACATTGTTTATTTCTTCACAGGAGCATCACCAACAGTCTTCCTAATGTAGCTCTTCCAAAAGTTCCAAGTTTGCCTCTTAATCTTCCACAAATACCTAGCTTTACTACACCAACCTGGATGACTTCTTTGTATGACTCCACGTGTGTATTCTTCAGTAACCTTCTGACTGTATGTCAGCTCTGCATGGCCTTGCTAGTGTTCTGTGCAGCTGTATTTGGATTGCATGGTGCTTATGATCTCTTAGTTGGAAATTATTGTTTCTTGGGAGTGAGCCAAGCATGGATTGTTAGTGAGTTGCGCTTTCTAGTGCATTAAAATGTAGCAGTCTTAAACCTGATAACTTACAAAATCTACTTGGCAAAGGTCTGTCATAGTACGAGTGGTGTTTAATACCCTAAACAACCTAATGACTCTTCTGAATTAATAAACAGTGGGGAACCTTTTGGATAATTGATTTTATATTGTGGTTTTATAATGTGAGGCAGCCCATCATATTTTTTGCATGGGTTTGATTAACTCATTGTATATTAGTTCTGAAAGTCGTTGGTTGCAAATATTGCCATTTGATTCAATACCCATGTTAGAGGAAAATAGTAAAAGGTTAATAAGTACCCATAATAGGAGTATATCCATTTCTTTGTCTGTTTGAAAAAAAAAATGCATTCCTTTTTGATTTCTCCCCAACACTTTAGTGCTCTTTTCCTAAAAAAAAAAAAATAAAATAGAGCACATGTGCCCTATTCTGTGGGAATATTCCCACAGTTACAGGCCAGATTTCTGTGTGAGGACACATTCATATACATTAGAGAAAGGCTCAAGAAGAACCTTAGCTAAAGTTGTATTAGGAAAGGATGAATGTGAAAGACTTCAAAAAACACATTCAAGATGCAAAGCTTGATAATATGATTTCAACCCAAGTATTGTCTTCTCAAGTTTTATGATGGAGTTAAACACTCCTAACGAGCACTCAGATCCACTACCTCAAGGGTTCATGGAATCATAGAATACCAGGTTGGAAGGGACTTCAAGAATCATCTGGTCCAAACTTTCTTGGCAAAAGCATGGTCTAGACAAGATGACCCAGCATCCTGTCCAGATGAATCTTAAAAGCGTCCAATGTTGGGGAATCCACCACTTCCCTGCGGAGATTATTCCAATGGCTGATTGTTCTCATTGTGTACAACTTTCCTGTGTCCAGTTGGAATCTTCCCAGGAGTAACTTGTACTCATTACCCTTCGTCTTTTCCATGTGAGTCCTTGTAAAAGGGAGTTGCTAGTTTAGGCTCTGACAGACTTCTGGCACTTGTCTGTTGAGTATTATGATTGTTGTTCTGCTGCTAATTCCCCTAAAAATTGACAAAATTCCTCTTAATCCTTGGCTTTTGTACCTTTTGTGTTTATTATAATAATGCTAGGTTTCTCCTGATGTGCTTATGCAAGTCATTTCAGCTTTGAATACAAACTAATTGGTCTTCTGCTACTCAAATCCTTTCTGTTATTCCCATGCTTTCAAGTGTTACTTTGCTTTTAAAGAGCAGCTTTCAGAGTTAAGAATTGTTATGATCTTAGATGTGGTCTTCTTACAGTCTGTATTCTAGCAGCCCTATCCAGTAAAAATAACTTGTGCATATTAAAATTAATGTATTTTGAATATTGAATTTATACTTAATATATAATAAACATGGATTCTGTTTGGAGGATTGTGATGGGTTAGCCCTTGGCTGGGGGCCAAACCACACATATCCATTCACACAATTCCCGCCCCCATCCAAGAGTAGGGGAGAGAGTTAAAGGGGTGGTATGTA